>NC_069500.1:750707975-751007975 GCF_027579735.1 Bombina bombina
TATCTTCATGTTCCTATTCACAGGGAACATCATCAATTCCTTTGGTTTGCCTTTCTAGACAAACACTTCCAATGTATTGCTCTTCCCTTTGGCCTTGCTACGGCCCTACAAATCTTTACAAAGGTCCTAGGGGCCCTTTTGTCAGTGGTCAGATCTCCGGGAATAGCGGTGGCGCCATACCTGGACAACAACTTGGTTCAGGAGCCATCTTTTCAGTTAGCAAAATCTCATTCAGAGATGTTGTTGTCTATTCTACGTTCCCACGGTTGGAAAGTGAATCTGGAGAAGAGTTCCCTGGTACCATCCACCAGGGTGTGTTTCTTAGGAACAATGATAGATTCTCTATCCATGAAGATTTATCTGACGGATGTCAGAAAATCCAAACGTCTTGCTTCTTGCCTCTCACTTTAGTCCTCTGTACGTCCATTGGTGGCTCAGTGTATGGAGGTAAGGGGTCTGATGGTTGCTTCCATGGACATCATCCCTTTTGCTCTTTCCATCTGAGATCTCTACAGCTATGCATGCTCAGTCAATGGAACGGAGACCACTCAGGTCTATTGCAGAGAATAGTTCTGAATCCCCTTACAAGAGATTCTCTTTCTTTGTGGATTTCACAGGACCATCTGTCTCAGGGTACATACTTCCTGACACCATCCTGGGTGATTGTGACCACGGACGCCAGCCTGTCAGGCTGGGGAGCAGTTTGAGGCTCATTAAAGGCCAAGGTCTTTGGACTCGAGAGGATTCTTCTCTTACTATAAACGTTCTAGAATTGAGAGCGATCTTCAATGCCTGAACAGCCTGTCCTCAACTAGCTTTGGTCCGGTTTATCAGATTCCAAACGGACAACATCACCTCAGTGGCATACATCAACCACCAAGGAGGAACTTGGAGTTCCTTAGCTATGAAGGAAGTGACCCACATTCTACAGTGGGTGGAATATCACGATTGTCTCCTATCTGCCATCCACATTCCAGGGGTGGACAACTGGGAAGCGGATTTTCTGAGCAGGCAGACTTTTCATCCCGGGGAGTGGGCTCTCCACCCGGAGATATTCTCAATTATAACCCTCAAGTGGGGGTTTCGGAGTTGGATCTGATGGCGTTGCATTGAAATGCCAAACTTCCAAAGTACGGCTCAAGATCAAGAGATCCTCAAGCTGCTCTGATCAACGCTCTGGTGGTGCCATGGAACTTCAGTCTGGCTTACCTGTTCCCTCCGTTTGCTCTCCTTCCTCGAGTCATTGCTCGTAACAAACAGGAGAGGGCACCTGTGATTCTAATAGCTCCTGCCTGGCCTCGCAGGATCTGGTTATTGGATCTGGTGAAGATGTCATCTCTTCCCACTTGGAGGTTGCCTCTGAGGAAGGACCTTCTACTTCAGTGTCCCTTCTTCCACCCAAATCTAGATTCTCTGAAGCTGACTGCTTGGAGATTGAATGCCTAGTCTTGGCTAGGCGTGGTTTTTCTGAGAAGGTCATTTATACCATGCTTCAGGCTCGTTAACATGTTACTCGTAAGATTACCATAAGGTATGATGTAAATTCTTTTATTGGTGTGAATCGAAGGGTTTCTCTTGGAGCAGGGTAAGGGTACCCCGAATTTTGTCGTTTCTTCCGGAGGACCTGAAGGTTTGTCAGTCAGCACTCTGAAGGGTCAGATTTCTGCACTGTCTATTCTTTTGCACAAACATCTGGCAGATCTGCCAGATGTTCAATCTTTTGTTCAGGCCTTGTTCAGAATCAGGCATGTGTTTAAACCTGTTGCTCCTCCTTGGAGCCTTAATCTTGTTCTTAAAGTTTTGCAGCAGGCTCCATTTGAGCTGATGCATTCATTTGATATTAAAGGGACAGTTTACTCAAAAATTTTCTCCCCTTTAATTTGTTCCCAATGATCCACTTTACCTGCTGGAGTGTATTAAATTGTTTACTAGTAGCTCCTTTACCCTTATATTGGCATTTGAAATTGTTAATTTAGCATGTGGTATCCCCACCTATTCTGAAAGTTTGTGGCCGCACGTACCAGCTATAGATAAGCTTTGTAAACACAGCCAGCAAAAGAAATTACACTCCCAGTGTGATAAAGCAGAGATAAGGTAATAAAATGTTGATTTTCCATTGTTTTCTCAAAGTATTGGTGGTTGTTTTAAGGACAGATATAAGATAAAGAAGCAGGTATATGTGCACAATGTGATACAGTAATGAGATCTGATTATACCTACAAGCTCAACCTATTTTATTAGGCTGTGGCTTCAAAACACAATCAGAGCTTTAATATACACAAATAAACCTTAAAAAGCTAATTTTCATACATTTTTTACTCGGCAGTTGATAAAAAAAGCAATTGTAAACACATTAAGGGAAAAACTATTTTACAGTATACTGTCCCTTTAAGCTGTTATCTTGGAAGGTTTTGTTTCTTCTTGCTATTTCTTCTGCTCGCAGAGTATCCAAGCTTTCGGCTCTACAGTGTGATTCCTCTTATCTTATTTTTCATGCGGATAAGGCGGTCCTTCGTACTAAGCTGGGATTTCTTCTTAAGGTAGTATTGAATCACAATATCAATCAGGAAATTGTTGTTCCTTCTTTTTGTCCCAATCCTTCTCAGTAGGAACGCCTATTGCATAACCTGGATGTTGTGCGTGCATTAAAATTTTACCTTCAAGCAACTAAGGATTTTCATCAATCATCTGCCCTGTTCGTTGTTTTCTCTGGTAAGGGTAAGGGTCAGACGGCCACTTCTACTACTCTTTCTCTCTGGTTGAGATGTGTTATCCGGGTAGCTTATGAGATAGCTGGACAACAGCCTCCTGAGAGAATTACGGCTCATTCCACTAGGACTGTCTCTTCTTCCTGGGCTTTTCATGGTCCTCATTGCATACCTTTTCCAAATTCTACAAATTTGATACCTTTTGCCTCTGCTGAGGCTTCCTTTGGGAAAAAAGTTCTTCAAGTGGTGGTGCCTTCTGTTTAGGTCCGCCTGTATTGTGCTCCCTCCTTTTCATTCTGTGTCTTCTAGCTTGGGTATTGGTTCCCACTAGTAATTTGAATGAAATCGTGGACTCTCCATGCCATAGGAAAAAAAACAAAATGTATGCTTACCTGATAAATTTCTTTCTTTACGGGCATGGAGAATCCACGACCCGCCCTTATTTAAATTTAAGACGCCATTTTCTTTTTTGTACAAACCTCAAACATTTTATCTTCTTTTTACATTTTCCTTTGGCTGAATGACTGGGGATTATGGGTAAGGGAAGTGACACTTAACAGCTCTGCTGGGGTGCTCTTTTCCTCCTCCTGCTGGCCAGGAGTTGAATAACCCACTAGAAACTAGAATGAAATCATGGACTCTCCATGCCGGGAAAGAAAGAAATTTATCAGGTAAGCATACATTTTGTTTTTTGATCGACCGCAACACTTAGCTCACCACTCATAATCTAGCCTTTTATAAGCAAAATACACTCACTTTATTAAAGAAATATCATAGTAACAATAAATTGTCATCTAACAAATGGACATCGCCATTTTATGTTAGATGTGTTTTTTTTTTTTACTATGATATTTATTAAATAAAGTGAGTGTATTTTGTTTATAATTCTAAAGAATACTGGAGCCCCTGTATTAAAGAGAGGGATTACTTATCCCTCTGGTCCTTCTCTCATTTTTAGAATACCACAGCGAACCACAAAGAGATATGAAAACCATAAATGTTCTGTTGTGATTGAGGCAGAACATACAATTTTAAAAATAAATTTGGTATTCCCCTGCCCTCCATTCAGGATCTGTACTCTTCCAAAATGAGAAAAAGGGACTAGCAAAACCATTATGGACTCCTCTCACCCTAGCCACATCATCTTTGAATGGCTACCTTCTGAGATACTGAGTACTAGAACCTCTAGGCACAAGAGCAGCTTTTTTTTTCCACAGGCCATTTACCTCATCAACAATTAGTCTATCTCTATGGTTCGTCTCAGTGGAACACTACAATTGTTTGTGCAATCCTTAATGTTAATGAAGGATTATATATTGCACATAAGTGTACTAACTCCCAGAAAATGTTATTTTGTCTTAGTAATTGTGCTTTATAGTGTACAGTACTGGTGGGTTATACAGTGTCACTATATACAGTAATAGGGGGTCAGACCATCTCACAGACTGTGGGCACAGGGTACCTCCTTTTGCAGACATGTCATCTGATTCACATTTTTCTTTCTGTGTTAAATGTAAAAAAAAAAAAAAAAAAATATGTATCAAATCCACTTTTTTTTTTTTTTTGGGGGGGGGGGGGGGGGGGCTTCTTAGATTCCTGCACCTGGGCCCTGTGGTTTCTAGTTACGCCTCTGCATCTAGTGCTCTTGCAAATGGATAGCATTCTTGCAAAACTGCTGCCATATAGTGCTTCAGGCATGTGCACACTCCTGAGCGTTAGTCCCTGCTTTTCAGCAAAAGATACCAAGAGAATTCAGCAAATATGATAATAGAAGTAAATTAGAAAGTTGTTTAAAATGTATTCTCTGTCTGAATCATGAAACAAAAAAATTGGGTTTCATGACCCTTGAAATACCAATAAACACAATGAACTTGCTCCTCAGCATTAATAATACCTTTCTCCCCCTTTCTGCATTAACTAGGTTAAATGATCCCTTCTAGCTACCACCATTTTAACCCATTACCATCCAGTACTCCCCCAGAACAAATAATAACCCCTTCTCCCCTCCTATATTGCCTTTGCCCTCATACTGAAATAACCCACTTCCTCAAGCACGGTTTAAAAAAAAGATAAGGAAGATAAAGTAAATGTAATACATTTAAAGAATTGAACATCATTACAAAGAATTATAAATATTCAATATGTTGGTATGAAAAAATATTGATTTCAATTTAAAATTACACACACACACATATATATATATACTGTATATATGTGTGTGTGTATAAATATGTGTATATATATATATATACATATACTGTATATGTGTGTGTGTGTGTATATATATATATATATATATATATACACACACACACACACTAATAATTTTTTAGTAAAGTTTTTTCAGCCACAACCATTGCTAAGGTGCACCCAGGTGCATAAAACCCAACACATAGCCAATTGATAAACCTTGGCAGTAAAGTGGGTCATATTGAAGAGCTCAGTGACTTTAAACCTGGTACTGTCATAGAATAACTTTGCCACAAGTCAGTTTGTGAAATGTCTGCCCCACTAGATCTTCCCATGGTCAATTTTAAGTGCTATTATTGTGAAGTGGATCATCTAGGAACAACAGCCAAGCAAGCTCACGGAGCAGTGCCACAGAGTGCTGAAGTACGTAGTGCATAAACATCGGCTATCATCGGTTGCATCACTCACTACAAAGTTTCAAGCTGCCTTTAGAAGCAACTTCAGCACAAGAACTGTGCATCAGGAGCTTCGTGAAATGGGTTTACATGGCCAAACAGCTGTACACAAGCCTCACATTAACATGTGCAATGCCAAGCGTCACCTGATGGGGTGCAAAGCACACCACCACTGGACTCTAGAGCAGTGGACACATCTTCTATGTTCCAGTGAAGGGTCATCTTAAAGGGACACTAAACCCAACATTTTCTTTCATGGTTCAGGTAGAGAATACAATTTTAAACAACATTCAAATTTACTTTTATCTAATTTGTTTCATTTTTTAGATATCCTTTGTTGAAGAAATAGCAATGCACATGTGTGAGCCAATCACATGAGGCATCTATATGCAGCCACCAATCAGTAGCTACTGAGCCTATCTAGATATGCATTTCATCAAAGAATATCAAGAGAATTAAACAAATTAGATAATAGAAGTAAATTAGAAAGTTGTTTAAAATTGCATGCTCTTACTAAATCATGAATGAAAAAATTTGGGTTTCATGTCCTTTTAATGCTACAGGATACAAAGACATTTTAGACAGTTTGGGGAAAGCCTTTTCCTGTTCCAGTATTACTGAGCCCCTGTGCACCAAGCAAGGTATTTTATATATATTCTTGAATAGGCTCTGCATTATCACTAAGCGTTTAGAAGACAGAAACACATATTTATTTAACTGAAATACTAGTGATTTTGGTCTTTTCTAAATTCAATCTCTCTCTCTAAATCTCTCTCTCTCAATCTCTCTCTCTCTCAATCTCTCTCTCTCTCTCTCTCTCTCTCATGAAATTGTTCACATGGGCTTTGCACTTAAGTTTGTGAGGGGTTAAATGTGGCTGTGTGTGTGTATATATATAAATAAGCAGCAGGAACTGCTAGCACTCTCTGGATTTTCCAATTTCTTTATTACACAATAACAGCAGTACTGTCGTTTCAAGGATCTCACCCCTTCATCATAGAAAGTGCAAATAAGAGTGAAAGGAAACAATCATACCATGTGAAGCCCACCCTTTAAATTGAGAGGATCTGCCTTAATTCAAACTGGCCAATCACAGAGCCATCATTAAAAACAAACTATCAAAATCAGGGCAGACTAGAATACGTGTATCATAATATTCTAACAGAGAAAGGAATATTTGGAAAATAAAAGATACCTCCATCTTCATGACAAATGTTGAGCTATATTCTGAAACAAATATTAAATCAATATGTCTATTGCATAAACATCCATGTAAGCAACTCCTGTAAGCAACATCGCCAATCACACGCCATGTTACCAATTCAAATATCTTCCTAATTATACAAATGTTTTAGTAAGATGCGGTTAAAGTAATTTGTTGTGCAATTAAAGTATTACGGGTAAGGAGATAAAGTGGTAGGCAGTAGAGGGAGGAAAGGGTTATTTGTACTTGGGGAATGGGGGGCGGGTTGAAGCAGAAGGGAGGGATGTTTTTTGTACTGTGTTAAGAGGTTATTTAGGCTGATGTCTCTAAGAGGTAAGCAGTTAATGTAGTAGGGGATGGAAAGCAATAAGCTTAGGAGTTCAAGAATAAGTTGTTAACTTTCTGTGGGACAGCTGACACAAGCCATTATATGTTGTATTACCCTTTTTTTCTTGTGTTTTTGTTTATTGTTCCATTTTTGTATTTGTCATCACCCACTGATTTTCTTTTCTTCCCTTTAGACCATCAGAAGGATTGCAGCCCTGGGCCTAGATATTATGTAGACCCAAGTCTTACACGTTTTGGCCGCAGTGCTGGACCTGCCTATTCCATGTTGGCTAGAGGGAAACCTGAAGGTAAAAGGGAGATGTACTATACAGTGACTTGGGTTTCTGACTTGTCACTTATATACTCTACACTTTTAGATTGCTGGGATAAAAGAAGGAGAAGTGGGTTCCTGAATTTCTATCATTTATATAAATAGGCATGTATAAAGCCTGAAGTGTAAAAATATATCTAAATCTGTAGCTATGCATATGTCATTTCTCATCCTCAATAGGTTAACTATTTGTTTTCTAAGACCTTTAGCTTTTCTAAGACCTCTAGCAAACACCATTACTTGTAATGCTCTCAATATCTCTGTACAATAATACATTTAAAGGGACAGTCAAGTCCAAAAAAACTTTCATGACTTAAATAGGGAATGTAATTTTAAACAACTTTCCGATTTACTTTTATCACCAATTTTGCTTTGTTCTATTGGTATTCTTAGTTGAAAGCTAATTCTAGGAGGTTCATATGCTAATTTCTTAGACCTTGAAGACTGCCTCTAATCTGAATGCATTTTGACCACTAGAGGGCATTAGTTCATGTGTATAATATAGATAACATTGAGCTCATGCATGTGAAGTTACCTAGGAGTGAGCACTGATTGGCTAAAATGCAAGTCTGTCAAAAGAACTGAGATAAGGGGGTAGTTTGCAGAGGCTTAGATACAAGGTAATCACAGCAGTAGAAAGTGTAGTTCTATAACAGTGTTGGTTATGCAAAACTGGGGAATGGGTAATAAAGGGACTATCTTTCTTTTTAAACAACAACATTTTTGGTGTTGACTGTCCCTTTAATAGTGAAATAACTCAAGTTAGAAAGAGGGTGAAAAATAGTTTGCTTATGTGAATGACATATCCAAGTTTTGTAATAAAGGATAGTCACAAATGTCCAATTTCTAAACGGCAATCTTATACATAAATTAACATTTGATCTGATTCCTTAGGATGGAAAATGGAATTGTGAATTATTTGTTGCATAACATCACTGAAGATCCTTTTTTACGTTGATCAGGCTGTGATTCACAGGTCTGCTCTACAGATGCTGTTCACTGAAGTGGTACTTATGGTTGCTGGAATCCCCCTGCTCTGGAGGGCCACTCTGAGTGCAGAACTGATTTTCTTTTCTCCATAGGCACCAGCAACCTACAACTCGTAACTAATAAATATACTTTATATTAAAAACAACTTTAAATTTTCTATTATTGTGTATCCAGTTCACTTGCATTCTTCAGGGTCCTACTCTTCACCTTACTCCAGAACCACAGTTTGATGTCTAGAAAATTTGTCCCCAACAATCACCTAGATTACGAGTTTTGCGTTGCGGCTTTTAACGCTGAAAAAATGGCAATTTCGGCATAAAAGCAGTAATGCACTATTGGGAGTCGTGTCAGTATAGCAATACTGAAAGCATTTTAGCCTGTAACGCAATGTCAATCCCGCACTCAAAAAAATGATGTTTTTGCGGGGGATTTCCATAGCGCCGGTATTACAGGTTGTGCGGTGAGGCTAAATTGCTTGTGTTACAGTCTATACCGACACGATCCATACCGCCATTTGAGACCAGTAGTTATGAATTTTGCGTAACAAAAATGTTTCACAAAACTCATAACTAAACTGTTACAAAGTACACTAACACTCATAAGCTACCTATTAACTCCTAAACCGCCACCCGCTTGCATTGCAAACACTATATTAAACCTATTAACCCCTAATCTGCCGCCCACCCACATCACGGCTAATTAATAAAGTTATTAACCCCTAATCTGCCGCCCACCCACATCGACAACACTATTTAAATATATTAACCCCTATTCCCCCGCACCCCGACATCGGCACCATTATAATAAAGTTATTAACCCCTATTCCACCACTCCCCGACATCGCCGCCACTACATAAAGTTATTAACCCCTAAACCTCCAGCCTCCCCCGTCTCCGCCGCTAAATAAACCTATTAACCCCTAAACTGCCAGCCCCCCACATCGCAAAACACTAAATTAAACTGTTAACCCCTAAACCTAACACCCCCCTAACTTTAAATTAAAATTACAATATAACTCTATTTAAATAAATAAAAACTTACCTGTAAAATAAATATAAACCTAAGTATAAACTATAAATTAACCTAACCTTACTATTCTAATAAAATAAAAAAACTACCAATTAAAAATACTAAATTACAAATTTTAAAAAAACCTAACACTACGAAAAAAATTAAAAATCTAAATTACAACTAAAAAAACCCAAATCCTACGAAAAATTTAAAAAATCTAAGTTTATCAAAAATACTAAAATCACGAAAAATAAAAAACACTAAGGGCATTGCCTTTAAAATTTGCATACTGACAAGAATCCTTAGATAATCTTGCCATACCAGAGAGCTTTTGATCATTGGACCCTTTTTCTTGTGACATCATAATCTTTAATATTGGTTTTTAACAACAAGAAAAACGCTTGGGCGGGGTAGAAAAAGTAGTTTAGGAAAAGTCTGCAATATGTTGCTTCCAAAAGCTGCTTGCTCTAGAAGCAAACTTATTATTTTATGATCAGATCCAAGGATATTAAAAACCAAAACATAGGAGCACAATACACAACATTTTAAGGAACGCCCTTCTTGGTGTCTCAGCTCTCATGTGTAGACAAGGAAAACATTCTCCTGCATTACATAATATAATTAAATAAATAAATCAGTTGACAAATGATACACAACCCAGGAAGTCAGATTCCGTTTCAAAGAAAGAAGCCGGAATGATTTAGCCCACAGGGCTAAACCTGCATAGGTAATTTTGTGCAGGCAGCTTTGGCAGAACAATAAAGTTTTCCCAGTGTTTGTGAATGAGTAGTAATAAATTGTAATACCCAAATTATCTTCCCATCTAATGATAGGTGAAATAAATTAGAAAAAAAATTGTGTTTCAAGCTTTGTGGTAAAAGTTATGAAAATGTTGCTATTTTAGAAGTACATGGCCATTCTCAGTTCTGGTTTTGATACAGCAGCGCATCTGTGCTAGTATGTTAATAATAATAATAATAATAATAGTCTTAATAGTGTTCCATAATGCATGGTTTATTGTTTGTTTGTTTTTATCTTATGAGATAATTGTGTTTTTGTTTTTTATAGATAAGAAAATAGTGACTCCTGCACCTGGAATTTACAGCCCTGAGAAATGCTTAATCCCCACACACCCCAGGGCCCCATCTTTCTCAATAGGCTCTCGTACACGGTATCGCACATTGGATCAGGTTCCTGCTCCCAACAAGTACACACTGCCTTCGTTGATAGGACCAAGGGTTCCAGGAAAATCCTCTAACCCTGCCTGTAGTCTTGCAGGGCGAACCCAGCATGGAGGGCATGCCGAGGATTTGGCTCAAACTCCTGGCCCAGCTCACTATCAATCACCTGAAACCAGTAGCTACTTACGGAGGGGACCGGCTTTCTCAATGCTGGGGAGACATCCAGCCAAAGCTATGAATGGAGAAGTCATTGTACCAGGGCCAGGCTCCTACTGCCCTGAAAAGGTGGCAAATCATAGAAACCGAGCTCCTGCTTATTCAATGGGTATCAGACACTCAGAATACGTTACCCCCCTTATTATTAATGTGTCAGACTGATTTATCTCTTCCTATACCACTATCTTCCACCTACTCTACATTCTCTACTTCTCTTCCTGCACACTAATAGCTGTTACTTAAGCTTTTGTGCAGCAGACAAGAAGATCCTCATGAGAAATACTCATAGTTTGTCAATAAAGCTTATTATTGTTAATCTGGCCTTACATGTTTGTTCTCTTTCTCGCTCCTTGCTATAAAGCGATAGTGTCAAATAACTGTAAATCCATATTCTATGGGTAATCATTAATCTCTCCTTCCCTTAAATCTCACAAAGTTCTTTCTGTTTTAGAGTAAATAGAGCTAAAACCTTTAGAAATGTTGTTCCACTCCTGCTGCTTTAGTAAATATTTTCATTTACAAACTGTGCATCCTACAATCCCTATACTAAAATGAATGCCCATCAGCAGCCAGCCATATAACCTCAGATGCAAATTCTAACATTTACAAACAACTTTTTCCACTCTATTTTTCTTATTAGACAAAAAAACAAAAAAAAACTTTGGGCAAATCTTTCATCGCAAAAAAAATTGTTTAGTCTAAGAATCATTAAGGGGACATAAAACCCAATTTTTTTTCCTTCATGATTCAGACAGAACATTCAATTTTAAACAGCTTTCCAATGTACTTCTATTATCAAATGTTCTTCGTTATCATTTTATCCTTTGTTAAAAATCAGGAAGGTAAGTTCAGGAGTGTGCATGTTTCTGCAGCACTATATGGAAGTAGTTTTGCAACAATTTTATACATTAGCAAGAGAGAGAGATGCCTCAGACATGTCCATGCTACCTATCTAGTTATTTATTCAAAAAGAATAACATGAGGAAGCAAATTTGATAATAGAATTAAATTGGATTTTTTTTTTTAAAGTATTCTCTATCTGAATCATGAAAGAAATTTTTTGGGTTTCATGTCCCTTTAACCCCTTAATTACCGGGCATTTCAGACTAAAACTTCCCCAAAAGACCAGAGCATTTTTAGCATTTTGCCATCACTCCATTTAAACAGAAATAGAGCCTTTTTTTTTTTTTATTCACCTATCAAAACTATATATATATAGATATATACTGTGTGTATATATATATATATATATATATACAGGCAGTCCTCGGGTTACAGGCATCCGACTTAAGTACAACTCGTACTTACATACAGAGAAAATAGAGCTTTATCGCCAATCCTTCTTTCCAGGATAATCCAAAATACTGAAAATCCAATTGTCACAAGGACAGAAAGTGATGTGAAATTTTCTGAACAGGGGCACAGATAGCAAAACAAACTTTATGCTATGCTATCTAAAACAAAAAAAATGTTTGGCTAGAGTTTCACCTAAAAAAAGTGCCTGTTCCAACTTACATACAAATTCAACTTAAGAACAAACCTAAAGTCCCTATCTTGTACGTAACCCGGGGACTGCCTGTATATATATATATATATATATATATATATATATATATATATATATTAGTAGACAACCCAAAGTATTGATCTAGGTCTATTTTGGTATATTTCATGTTACCATTTCACACCAAATGCTATCAAATAAAAAAATTGTTAACTTTTTCCCAAACTTTAGGTTTCTCACTAAAATTATTTACAAACAGCTTGTGCAATCATGGCACAAATCATTGTAAAAGCTTCTCTGGGATCCCCTTTGTTCAGAAATAGCAGACATATATGGCTTTGCCATTGCTTTTTGGTAACTATAAGGCTGCTAATTGCAGCTGCCCACCACACTTGTATTATTCCTAGCAGTGAAGGGGTTAATCAGGTAGCTTGTAAGGTTCATTTTAGCTTTAGTGTAGATCCTCCCACCTGACACTTCCTGTCCCCTGACCCTCCCAAACAACTCTCTTCCCTCCCCCACTGGTCACTCTGCCAGTATACAGTTTTAGACTCCTTTTTATTACTATTATTATTTTCAGTATATGATTACCCCTTACCTTCCCACCTCCCTGATCCCTCCCAAAAAGCTCTCTAACCCTCCCCCCTCTAACTAGTTTCCGCCATCTTAGGTACTGGCAGCTGTCTGTCACTACCCAGTTTTCTATGATTTCTCTTTTTTATGCAATAATAATAAAATAAAATAAAAAAATTCTGTAGTGTAGCTGCCCCCCCATTTACCCCACCTCCCCCTCCGCGATTTTTTTCCCTACCCTGTATTTTCCCATCTCTACTCTAGGACCTTCCTACCCGCTATTTATACCCCCTCTTTCCCCCTCCCTCCCGCTCACCTGCATTTATTTTTTTTGCAGTGCAGCGGTCATACCCATTCCTGCTCTCCAGCGATGGGCTACCCCACACCACCAAAGATTGACACCACCACTACCCATTGCAGAGAGGTGTGCCTCTCAGTATCCCTCTCTGCATCGATAACTCTGCAAGTCTATTGCTGCACTGGCCCAGAAATAGCACAATCTTGACACTTTTAGCGAGATTGCGGCAGAGAAAGGCTCAGGACAGCAGCGTCGCACAGGGTACGGCACTGGTCCTTAAGGGCTTAACACTGTCGCTGGTCATTAAGGGGTTTCTTTGGAATTAGTTTGTTAATGAAAATTGGCCGCCTGCAGGGGGGTGTCAATCAACCCGATCGTACTAGATGGGTTGAATTGCGGCCTCATCAGAGCAAGCGGACAGGGTTATGGGGCAACGGTCTTTAGACACGGGCCCTCAAGCTCCGCACGGCGCTTGATAGATAGGCCCCTTAGAGTAACTGTTACAACCACACAAATAAGTCAACTATTTTTCCTTTGATGCATTCCTTTGTTTATTTGTTTAAAAACTGCAGCTTGTTTATTGTTTTTAGATGAATGTTATAAATTTGGAATAATCTGCAATTTTTTAAATTTGTCTGAATTTTAATGGACATTTACACTATTTCCTGGCAATTACTGAATATGTATCTCATTGCCTGCCCTGATGCTATCTTATCTTAACAAAGCTCTAGCTCTCATTCTTTCCACTGATTTTAATCTCTATAAAGCTAAAAGATTATATAAAACAGTGCTATTTTAGTAAAAAAAAAAAAGAAAAGTTAAATTAAAGTAAATATAAACAAGACAAATGATATTAAAACAGCATACAACGTATATTTGTTTCTAGCGAAATGAGCACTTGGAAATTCTCACTGTATCCACTGCCTTAAGTGAGAAAGGGGAGCTACCATTATTAAAGGGATACTGAACCCAATTTTTTTCTTTTATGATTCAGATAGAGCTTTACATTTTAAGCAATTTTATAATTTACTCCTATTATCAATTTTTCTTTGTTCTCTTGGTATCTTTATTTGAAAATGCAGCCACCAATCAGCAAGCGCTATCAAGGGTACTGAACCAAATATGGGCCGGATCGTAAGCTTACATTCCTGCTTTTTCAAATAAAGATACCAAGAAAATAAAGAAAAAATAATAGGAGTAAATTAGAACATTGCTTATAATTGCATGCTCTATCTGAATAATGAAAGAAAATATTTGGGTTCAATATCCCTTTAAACCTAAGTTCTACTGTAAAATTATTGTTGTAGTACTCTACTGAGCATAGGCAATAAACTGACTGGAGCTAGTGCAGGTGTTTTGTAGAAACCACTTTAAAAGTTAAGCTCCTTCGTCTTCCTGTAGAGACCACAGCCCCCTTGTGGGGCTGAGAAAGGAAGTAATAGACCCTGCACAAATTAAGTTGAAGAAAAAAATATTAAATAAATCATTTTTAAATTATAAATAATACATATTGCAATTATTTCTATTAAGTATAATGTACTGCTTAGTGCTTTTTTATTACAATAATGAAACAGACTGTTGTATATCACTTTAAGGACCTGACAAAGCTTTCTGCTCTGGTGCAAGTATCTAAGAAGTTAGTACGGCAAAGTCTCTAATAATTTTTTAGAAATACAAATTTTATTTTGAGTGCTGTCTAGCTCACTATGCAGGATTCTGGATGTAAAACAGTGACACACATTACAATATTATGCTCAAAATTAAAGCCCAAAGATTTTGTCGGATTTCTCTCCATATCAGTGGGTATTTGAACATGTCAGACGGGCCCAAAGTCACATATGTGGGCAATGTCTTACTAAGAACAGGACTATCACTACAGCAGACTATCTCCACCCAATAAATGATAGGAGGTAAATAATGTTTTGTACAGTATAGTGAGGAGGTAAAAGAACAGCCACACCTCAATCACTTTAACATTAAATAAAATCTATTTGTCCTGAAAAACAATGTAATCCTATTTTAAATGCATTTGTTCTCCAAAAAAGACATAAAAACGGAGTATGGTGCACATATTGGGTATCCTGACAGTTTTTGTACTCATGGGCTGGCAAGGGGGAATAATGTTAATGTGATATTGCAGTAGATATTAGGTCATTACAGATATGTCAGGGCTGGTGGGTAAGCTACTATCATCCAAGACCTGTGCCAAATAGGGTGCCTGGATACCCCATACCCGCCAAGACCACCATAAAGTGCTGTTCGAGCACCGCAGAGTGAAATGTATCTAAGAGAAATATCTGAGTTGCTTCCCTAACTCTTCTCAATCTCTTAGGTGGAGAATTTCAATCTCCCCGGTCTCATAAAACCGGGGAGATTGACAGCTTCTGCCCATGCGTGATTGACTGTGCGCGGGCATGTATGATGTGCGTTTATGTATGTATGAGTTTGTGTATGTCTGTCAGAGCTACGAAATTTTAATAATTCCACTGCATAATACAATATATATATATATATAATAGGTATTACTGGAGAAAGGTATGGTGTGGATCAACATCTAATATATAATAAAGATGATATGCCGCTATAATTACAATACATTTTGTCCTGTGTTTTATCTATTGGAATATATTGGGTGGGGGGAAGGCGGCAGAAAATATTTTTGTACCCAGGCAGCAAGTACCATTGGCTAACCCCTGGGTACCATTTACTATCAGGTAGAGCAATACTGTTGTTATTACTTTGTGTAAGGTACTACAGTATAGATAAAATAGCAGCTTATTAACACATCACTAGAACATTTTGTTAAGAAGCAGTGATGGCAGGGTAAATATTATTTTTTTGGGGGGTGGCAAAATGTGTCTTCGCCTGTAAAGCCAAACATTGTAGCACCTGACCTGACTGTGTGTTTAACCCTTTTGCAGTGGTTAAACACACAGTAGTGCAGTGTTGCTTGTCTTAAAATTACATTCTCAACCAATTATAGCAGACCTCCCCACTGTCCCTATTTGAGAGTGACAGCCCTTGATTCGGAGCTCTGTCATATGTCTCTATTTGCAAAATTTCCCGTAGCTCCACCCATATAGCAACCAGACACACCCATAAACTTCCCAGACGCACCCATTAACCTCCGAGACACATCCACAATCCCTCTCACTAACCATCCATGATCCCTCCCATCACGGCTCCACCCACAAAATGGTGACGGGCCCCCATCAACCTCCTGAGTCCCTGATACCCAGCCACAAATGTTAGTAGGTATGCTAAAGCATGTAATGTTTCGACTATTATGGGCCATTCAGGTTGTGCATGTAGTCTGTTTGATCTAATTAGGTTATTTGTGGAACCAAACTTTTAAAATGTGAAAAAAAATTCTTTAAAATTAGATACAGTTATAAAACCCTTTATCCAAACTGCTTGTGACTGGAGAAGGTTTGAATTTCAGAATAGTTTGGATTTTAGAATATTTGCATCTTGAAAAACAGTTTGGAGAGGGGATATAACCAAGTGTAAACAACAATATCTTTACATGTCATAATACAGTTTATACTTGTAACCTAAAGATTTATATAACTTTTAATACTTTTGTATACATAATACAGTTTATACTTGTAACCTAAAGATTTATATAACTTTTAATACTTTTGTATACATAATACCTAGGGTTGCCAGGTGTCCCAGAATTTAACTGGACAGTCCAGTATTTTAGCAGGCTGTTCAGTAAAATCTGTACAAAAATACTGAACACTTAAATGTCCAGATTTTTTAAAGACCCCTGTCAGCTAAATGTAAAGGACCTTCTATGCCTTTATGCATTATAAATATGGCTCAAAAAGAAGGGGATAAAATGACTGCATATTTGTGAATAATATATGTGGTGGGCTCAATGGTGGGCCTAAGGTTGAGATTTGTGGAGACATTGGGCTCCATTTATTAAGCAGCAGATGCAACTTCAGAACCCCATCATTTCAGGTCCACATGAAATGGAAGTTAAGTAGCAGAGGTTGTAAGACCTTAAGGTGGCGGGCTGAAATCATCTCGAGCCGAATGGGATGATTGACGGCCCCTGATAACAGCCGATTGGCTGTGAGATAGCAGGGGACAGCATTGCACAAACATTTTACCAGCGAATCATGTTCGCTAGCCTTTTCATATATCTACCCTATTGTGTGAACCCAGTTACGTTCCGTATCCAATCACCAATAGGTTGTCTGGTATTTTTTTTTCTTTTTTAGTTTCAAAAACTTTTATTGAAATCTGACACAAAAAAATCAATAAAGGTAGTAATGTAGGAGGCTCTCAGGCCCTACAAGCAAGCATATAAACTGTATATATTATAAGTAAGTATCACTTATATGTCATTCATAGACATAACAACATCTAATATTTGTATCTAGTGGGGAGAGGTGAGGAAGGTAGGGAAGAGAAGGATGGAGTGAGGTGGGAAAGTAGGGAGGAGGAAAGGGTTAGGGTAGGTAGGGTCAATATCGTCCAGTAGTCAAGTTTAAGCGTTTACCATGGCATTGGATGCCCAGGTAGTGTCATAACATGCTTCCCAGTCTGCCCAAATAAGCTCAAATAAATCTGACCTATCTAGCGTGTAAAATATATCTTTCTCCATTGTATAAATTTATGCCATTGAGTTCAATATCATAGGCCAACTTGGAGGGGACGTGTTTTTCCACGCCTTGGCAATTGTCGCTTTGGTCGCGGTTAGGAGTTATATACATAAGTATGCCTGGTGTTTGGAGAGGGTATGGGTTCCAATATGAAGGAGAGCATTTGAGGGGGTCTTGGGGAGGGTTATACCCAGACCAGATAACACGCAGAAACAAGTATTCCATAGAGGTGTTAGTTTGGGGCATTCCCACCAGATATGCAAAGTGTATCCTATCTGTCTGCAATCATGCCAGCACATAGGCGAGGTATGCCCATACATTTTGGCAAGTCTTGTGGGAATATAGTACCAGTGTGTTAGTAGCTTGTAATAGGTCTCAAATAATGTGACACAGTGTAGAGCCCTTTTAGTAAGAGTTAGAGAGGATTGCCATATTTGAGGGGAGATGGTAGTGTTGAGGTATAACTCTCATTTGAGTAGGTGAGGTAGTTTATTTTCACCATCTGTGTTGCCTATAAAGATAGAGGTTTACGTAATCTGTTGCCCTGTTTCCATACAGTTTCCCACAATGTGCAAGGACGAGATAGGTCAGGTTTGAAGCCCCAACTTGTCAAAAAGCTCTTCAGTCTAACATGTTCAAATTTCATGTATTGAGGTGTTGGGGAATCATCTTTTATTTCTTCTAGCGTGTGGAAACGCGGTTGCGGAGAGGAGGACCAGAGGTCTGAGACCACCTTTACTCCTAGTTGTGTCCATTTTGGGGGATGAGAGTCAGGAAGGTCCAAAAGTAGACTAGCGAGGGAGGTGACCAGAGAGGGGTGTGGGGCTATGTGAAGATAATGTCTAATTTTGTCCCACAACCCGAGGCACTCACAGATTATAGGGTTAGTAATGTGCAAGGTTCGGTGGGAGTGGGGGGATCCAAATTAAATCTGATAGATATATGTGGTGTGGTAAGGAGGCCTGTTCTATAACTTTCCATTTGCTGAGAGATTTCATTGCCCCCCATTGTGAGATGTGTGTTAACATTGCCCCTTCTTAGTAAGGGAGAATAGAGGGGGAGGCTATCCCTCCTCGATGGAGAGGGCTCTGTAAAATTTTATGCGCCACTCTAGGAGATTTATGTTGCCAAATGTATTTAGTAAACTCTCTTTGAAACTGGTGAAGTAAACATCTGGGGATTCTAACTGGGAGACACCTAAAGAGGTATGTTAGTTTGGGCAAAAAGAACATTTTAAGGGCTGTGAGTCTGCCTATCCAAGAGATGTATGTGTAGTCCCATTTCTCTTTCAGGGTACGTAGCTCAGATAGCAGGGGGAGGTAGTTGTCTTTATTTATCCACGGTATATTATGTGATATCTTAACCCCTAGATGAGTGACAAAATTGTTAATGCAATTTACCTTGTGATGGGTTTTGAGGTATTGAACTATGGATTGGGGTATACCCCATGTAAAAATTTGGGTTTTAGCTAAATTCAATTTATAAAAAGACATGTGTCCAAAGGAGTCGAGCATATCTTTACGCTTAGGGAGTGAGGACAATGGGTCTGATGAGAAAATTGTGACATCATCAGCAAAAAAGGCTATTTTGTGATTTGTACCATGTAGGGTGATGCCATCTATCTGTTTATCTGATCTGATTTTTTCTGCAAGAGGTTCAATTGCCAAGGCAAACAGCAGGGGCGGGAGGGGGCATCCCTGTCTGGTTCCATTGTAGATTGGGAAAGGGGGTGAGTGGTACCCCAAACCTTTGACCATCGCTGTGGGAGTAGAGTATAGGGCTTGAATAGCTAACTGGGTGTTCTCTGGGAAACCAAAAGTTTTAAGAACTTCCCATAGGTAACTCCATCAGACCCGATCAAAAGCTTTCTCTGCATCCAACGAGATGACAGAGAAAGGTCTATTCAATCTGGTAGATTCAGTGAAAATATTGAGTAATCGCCTAGTATTGTCAGGGCCTTCGCGGTTGGGTATAAACGCCACTTGGTTCATCAATAAGATGGGGAAGCAATAGGGATATACAGTTGGCTAATAATTTGGCATAGATTTTGACATCTAAGTTTATTAGAGAAATTGGCCTATAACTAGAGCAGAGGGACGGATCTTTTAGGGGCTTTGGAATAATGATAATCGTAGCTTCTTTAGGAATTATTAAGTCAGGTTCCTGATAGGATAGAAGTTATGTAAGAACACTGTAAAATTACCCTTTAAGGAGTAAGTTAACTAGGTCAGATTGCCCTACTTTACATATTGTTACTGCGTCCCGTCGGGACCCCTAGGTCATGAAAGTTAGGATAGTTGCTAGGTGATAAACGTGCTAGAATCGGGGGGGGGGGCTAGTTACATAGAACTGCCTAGGGCCAGGGGGGGTAGAAAGCTACAGGCTTAAATTTAAATTAGGTTACAGGCTGCCAATGCTTCTCTTAAGTTCCGGACTCGGAACTTAATTAAAAGGGGCTGATAAGGGTAAACCAGGACCCAAAGGGGACGTCACCCAGACCTAAATAGAACTAATGTAAAAGGGTACAATATGAGGAGTTACCTTGAGCAAGTAAAATTAAGTAAAACACACTGAAGGGCATTTATGTATAACTTTCGAATGGAACTCTACTTCAAGAATAACCCCCTAGGGGAAGTACACCTACAGGCAGTAAGAATTTTACATAAATCAGCACTCAAATATGAAAGTTACTCTAGAAACAGTGAAGTCAATCTCAGTGAGTGGGCCAATAAAGTGGGAATCGGACTCACATGTCAAATACCAGATCTTCTAACCACTTACCAGCGTGTCAAAACTAGCCACTCAGCGAGCTCTGAAAGGCCCCCTCTCTCCTCAGGGAATTGGGGATACGACCCGAAGGAAGGGAAAAAGGCAAATGGAAGTGACTAGCTCAGACAAGCTGAGCCAGAAAGGGGGAGTCTTAAGGGGGCCCCCTATTGAACAAGTTCACAATAAAAAGTTCCTCTCAATAAACTTTAAAACAGACAGGAGGTCACTACATTTAACAACGGTATCCTGTGAGTGCAAGCATACAATAGTAAAGGAAAAAAAAAAAAGACACACCACTTTGGACAAGATCTCCAAAGACAATTGAACTGATGCAGCAGTTAGTGCAAAGAGTCCATGGCAAATAGTTCTGACTGTCGTAGATATAAACAGTTATATTAGCAGCTGCCTTAGGTATTGATATAGGTCTAGAGGGAAAATGAAGCTGGAATGAGCTCCCGCTCCAATATCTCCACTACAGATAGGAAGTAAGAGTGGTTATGTGCAGGGACCTCACTGAGGCCTCCAATGATGTGAAAACAGGGTCAGCGCAGGGGAAAAAACAAAGGTCTGCAACCTTTACTTCTGTTATGTGGGAATGAGCACTATCTGTGCAATCCTGTAACAAGTGGGATGAACCGGCCCTGGAATTCTTACACTGTGTAGGCTAAGAAATTATTGGAAGTCTATTCAGCCTCACAGATTGCAGAAGTCTCTTAGCATGTCAGGGCCAGAGCAAAAGGTACCGCACATGGTTCAGTGAGGGGGTAAGACACTTGTACTACAATAAAGCAGTGCAGCACAGACCTGTCTCTCCGTAAGTACACTGACCTATAGTCCAGTGGGAGTCTATATTAACATGTGTAAGACCCAAGATTTGCATAAGGAGGTCACTAATAAGTGAATTGTGTGGGTAGGGGTTAATAGAAGAAAGAAAAAAAATAGTGATCTCACCCAATTCTTCTATGTCATCACTGCTCCAAAGCTTCCAGCAACCCAGGTACCTGCAAATCGAAGAGGCCCCACAGAACCCCTCCATGAGTTCAGATGGTGACAGTCTGTCTAGCTCTGCTTGTTAGCTTCCAGGAACGGCTCCGTGGGCCTCGGTCACAACGGATCCTGTAAGGGGCAGCAAGATGGCCGACGTTCGTGCCAAAACAGGCACAGAGAAGCTCCGGTCTCTTTTTTTCAAGCTCACAGTCTTCAATTTCCCCTCAAATTCCTCCACAGCTTCTTCGCGATTTCTCGTGGATTGGGGCCCCTATCCGACAAGCCTCTTAGATCTCAATATGGGCCCGGTAAGTAGCGGTTCTGAGTATGACGGTTCTGAGATGTTTACACTATGATCCTCTGCTTTCTTCTTCCACAGATAGCCACCTCATGAACTCCTCAGCTCGCAACTGCGTAGGAGGCGACAGCCCTGCTAAGTAAGTCAAACAACTTTGGCTCCACCTTATAGGAGTAGTTTTGGGGTGTAGGCTGTTCAGCTCAGTTGGCAGGCTGTGTTCCCCTAAAATATGACTAATTTCCCCCAAAATATAGGTAGTTTTTGGCCGTTTCCAAACTATTTAGCTCAGGAGCTCTGTGTCTGTGCATCCGTTCCATACAGCGGTTAGCTCCGTCCCCCATCGGTCATCTGGTATTTTTATGAAGCACAGCTGGCAACCCTACATACAAATACCAGCTATGGGCTAGTTTACGAGTGGAGCAGTAGTTTGCACTCACTTTCAAGCATTGAACGTCACAGTAAAAAAAACAATTTGAAAAGTTGTGAATGCAAAATCACATTCCCCCATAGACTTCAATGGAGCTGAAAGAGTTGGAAAAAAAACTAGCACCCACAAGTCACACAAAAATGATCACGGCTATTTAAAAGCGTAACATAAGGAGATAATATTGCATCTTTCATAATCTAATGTTCTGCGCATAACAGAATGTTCTATTTATTCTTAAAAAGATATTTAAATGTATTTCTGATGGATATTTGCACAAATATATATTTATACATATATATATATATATATTTTTATATATATATATATATATATATATATATATATACTTGATTATATATAGGTCTAGATATATACAGATATATATATAGTAATAACTATTTAAAAATACATAGAACATATTCCCCTTTGTGCAGAACATTGGAATGTGAGATATATATAGTAAATACACAGTTATACACTTATGAATATTGCATAAATATGTTTTTCATGATTTCATCTACTTAACTGCAAAGGGCTCTAATGCACTTATATATATATGTAATTATCTATGTATATGTATTTAAGTGTTTATATGTCTGTAAATATGTATATATACACACACATATATATATATATATATATATATATATATATACATACAGACGTGTATGTATGTATCTATATGTTAAAGCCCTTTGCAGTCATTTTTTGTTTATAACACCTGAGACTTCATATCTTTGAGCCTTTATAACTTTAATGCAATGTTTTTATTTATTATTTTTTATCAGTTACTATGAGTGTAACTGTACTTTTAAATGTTGATGTGTTTAATGACTTCAGCAAAATATATCAAGGGAATTAAGCACATTTGATAATAGGAATGAATTGGAAAATCATTTAAAATTGCCTGTAATGTTCTGAATCCTGAAAGAACAAAAATGGGTTTCATATCCCTTTAGTAGGTCCCATAGGATGTAACCTGTAGTGTACCACAAACATTTAACAGTAAATGCTCTCAAGAATTAGAACATTATATTTTTAACAAGGCATAAAGAATTTACTAGGCATGTGCAAAAATTCATACTTTATTATTCAGTTTGTAAACAAATAATGTAGTTATCCTCTTTTTATGGCAATTACTTTGATCTAAAACCAGATATTTGATATCAAAAGTACAATTTAAAATATCTAAATAGCTGATTTTAAGTATTAATAAGGCTGTTTTTCAAGTTCTCAGTATACTGTAATTAAAGGGACACTGAACCCAAATTTTTTTCTTTCGTGATTCAGATAGAGCATGCCATTTTAAGCAACTTTCTAATTTACTCCTATTATCAATTTTTCTTCATTCTCTTGCAATCTTGATTTGAAAAAGAAGGCATCTAAGCTTTTTTTTTCTTGACAGCTCTTTTTTATTGGTGGATGAATTTATCCACCAATCAGCAAGGACAACCCAGGTTGTTCACCAAAAATGGGCCGGCATCTAAACTTACATTCTTGCATTTCAAATAAAGATACCAAGAGAATGAAGAAAATTTGATAATAGGAGTAAATTAGAAAGTTGCTTAAAATGTCATGCTCTATCTGAATCACGAAAGAAAAAATGTGGGTTCAGTGTCCCTTTAAGCCTTCTTTACTAGGTGTGTTACAGTATGATGAGCTTGTTTTTTTACTTCATATATGAAAATGTGAGGATTTTGAAGTTTACATTTATGTAGTGTGGGTTACATTTTCTAAGGGAGGCTTGTCTGTTTATCTGAGTAGTGATCCTATTATAGATAGCTAGACCATTATGGCACTGACAAATGAGGTAAGTAGGCAACTTGGGAAATGGAGGCCTGCACTGAAATAAGCATGGAAATAACTGCTAGGGGTCTTTGGGTGATCCAGTTACTGCTATAATTATCATATATTCTTTGTGCTCTCATATATAAATATACAAACATATTTATTGCAGATATGTGCAGAACATCTGACCATTTAATATTTTTAGGTAAGAACACTTTTAATAAATCAAGGGCACTTGGAAATCAGGCAAAATCTCGAATCTGATATATGGAAGTCTTATTATTCTATAGTAGTTCTGCTTACATACAAACCCAATACAAAAAGAGTGTTGTCTTGCACGGGGATAATATATTGTAATACTACACATGTAAAGTGTTTTTTCAGTATGGGCAGGTTGTTTCACCCTCGTTGGGGCTCTTCAGTATGGTGTAGGTGCAATGTTATTGGACTCAAGCATTGATTTTAAGTTTACAGCTATATGCTAGTTTTGCTGATTACATTCATTTTTGTAACCACACTGTGAAACGAATGCTTGAGCAGCACCAACCATAGACAGCCTGTTTGGCCCATTTGGGGCTCATCCCTCCATTGTATTAATCTTAGCAAAAAACAAATATACTTATTTCTGCAAAATTGCAACACTTATAATTCAAAATCCATTTCAATATAATGAGCAGCCTTATAAAGGGCGGAATACTCAAGGACATCAGCATCAACCATAATGACTTGAGTGAAAAAGAGTTCCAAAGTAGAGAAAAAGGCTGCTTATGGTTGATGCTGTGTTATTTAAGCCTCATGTATTTCATAGTTTGCTACACTACTGGTTTAAACTGACAGGAACATAAGGGGTGCCATATTAAAAATGCATTTTGAAATAGTTATACACTCTGTGAAATAATTTGTATATTCTATCCATTGTATATTTATTCCTTGATAAACTAATTAAATGGAAGGGTTATCTTACTCTATTAACAACAATACATTTATTTGGTGTACAATGGGAGTCCCTGCTCTAAAGGATTTCCATGTGTGTAAGTGCAGACCCTGTTCCAATGAGCTTACAATCTAGTGTTTCAGTGCTTTGCTCAAAGAGCTTACAATCTTGTATTTAAGGAGAACTTACCTCTGGCTACTTACAGTGTAGAGAAATAAAAAAAATCCCTGATGTAAGAATACACTCAGCATGTGACATAACACAAGTCCCTCTGAAATCTTCAATCTTCCTGCCACTGCCATAGAGTATTCCAGTCTTTGTTATACTGCTTGCCAGATATGAATCAGTCTATGCACATCTTGTAAAAAGTTTTAATCCAATGCAAGAACATAGGAGCATGACACACTGTACCTTATAATGCAGTATCTTTTCTGTTTCTAATCTAAGGTATAAAATACAGGACCATCCCATGACGTATCAAATCTTGTGCTTCACTAGGACTCTGCTTCAAAAATCCAACAGTAGTACTTGTCCCACGGTTTCTGTGGACATTGAAGTTTAGTTTTACAGACATGGTAGTCCTCGTTCCAGGGTGCTGCAGTTCTCAGATAAAATTGCAAACCAGCTACAAGATGCTTATAACCTAGTAGTTTTATTGGTGTCCCTACGTCAAGGCATTGCATTGAGGATATAAGTGCAAACATATTCGCCAAGATCCTTATCATTATTACATTATAGAGATATGTGCAGTGAGAGTGGATTTAAGCCATTCAATTTGATTTAATATCAGTCTATTTAAGTTATAGCAGTGTAAGTGAAATTATGCTTTATCGTTTGTGTTATGATTCAAGTTCTAGTGGCACAGAGATTATTTGTATATCTTATATCAATTAGCCTTGAAAAGTACAGAAAGCTTTAAACATACAGAACCAAATTAAAGCTAAATGCCTAGATTACGAGTTTTGCGGTAAGGTAAAAAAGCAGTGTTAACAGGTCCTAACGCTGCTTTTTTATGCCCGCTGGTATTACGAGTCTTGCAGGTATAGGGGCACCACACACTTTTTTGGGCTTACCGCAAACCGACTTACGTAAAGTTCGTAAAGCCTTTTTTCTATGGGACTTCCATAGCGCTGGTATTACGAGTTTGTCCTGGGAGGCCAAAAAGTGAGCGGTACACCCTATCCCGTCAAGATTCCTAACGCATTTTAAAGTCAGTAGTTATGAGTTTTACACTACAACGCTGTAGCATAAAACTCATAACTAAAGTGCTAAAAATTACACTAACACCCATAAACTACCTATTAACCCCTAAACCGAGGCCCTCCTGCATCGCAAATACTAAAATAAAAATTTTAACCCCTAATCTGCCGCTCCGGACATCGCAGCCACTAGAATAAACATATTAAACCGCTGCACTCCTGCATCGCAAACACTAGTTAAATATTATTAACCCCTAATCTGCTGCCCCTAACATCGCCGCCATCTACATTATACTTATTAACACCTAATCTTCCGTTCCGGACATCGCCGCCACCTACATTATATTTATTAACCCCTAATCTGCTGCCCCCAACATCGCCGCCACCTACCTACATTTATTAACCCCTAATCTGCCATCCCCAACTTCGCCGCCACTATTCTAAATTTATTAACCCCTAAACCTAAGTCTAACCCTAACCCTAACACCCCCTAACTTAAATATAATTTAAATAAATCTAAATAAAATTACTATTATTAACTAAATTATTCCTATTTAAAACTAAATACTTACCTATAAAATAAACCCTAAGCTAGCTACAATATAACTAATAGTTACATTGTATCTAGCTTAGGGTTTATTTTTATTTTACAGGCAAGTTTGTATTTATTTTAACTAGGTAGAATAGTTACTAAATAGTTATTAACTATTTAATAACTACCT
This sequence comes from Bombina bombina, assembly GCF_027579735.1. Classification (NCBI taxonomy): domain Eukaryota; kingdom Metazoa; phylum Chordata; class Amphibia; order Anura; family Bombinatoridae; genus Bombina; species Bombina bombina. The sequence continues at coordinate 750,734,704 of NC_069500.1, forward strand.
AGCTAAAATAAATACAAATGTACCTGTAAAATAAAACCTAACTTAAGTTACACTAACACCTAACACTACACTACAATTAAATAAATTCCCTACATTAAATACAATTAAATAAATTAAATTAGCTAAATCACAAAAACCCCCACTAAATTACAGAAAATAAAAAAAACTAATTACAAGATCTTTAAACTAATTACACCTAATCTAATAGCCCTATCAAAAAAAGCCCCCCAAAATAAAAAAAATCCCTAAACTAAACTATCAATAGCCCTTATTTGGGCCTTTTACGGGGCATTTCCCCAAAGAAATCAGCTCTTTTACCTGTAAAAAACAACCCCCCCCACAGTAAAACCCACCACCCACACAACCAACCCCCCAAACCTAAGCTCCCCATTGCCCTGAAAAGGGTATTTGTATGGGCATTGCCCTTAAAAGGGCATTTAGCTCTATTGCTGCCCAAAGCCCTAACCTATAAAATAAACCCACCCAATACACCCTTAAAAAATCCTAACACTAACCCCCGAAGATTCACTTACTGGGAGAAGTCTTCATCCAAGCGGCAAGATGTCCTCAACGAAGCCGGCAGAAGTGGTCCTCCAGACGGGCAGAAGTGGTCCTCCAGACGGGCAGAAGTCTTCATCCAGACGACATCTTCTATCTTCATCCTTCCGACGCGGAGCGACTTATCTTCAATCAATGTCTTCTTCGGAATTAATATCTCTTTAAGTGATGTCATCCAAAATGGCGTACCTTAGATTCCGATTGGCTGATAGAATTCTATCAGCCAATCGGAATTAAGGTAGAAAAAATCCTATTGGCTGATGCACTCAGCCAATAGGATTGAGCTGACATTCTATTGGCTGTTCCAATCAACCAATAGAATGGAAGCTCAATCCTATTGGCTGATTGGATCAGCCAATAGGATTGAAGTTCAATCCTACTGGCTGATTGCATCAGCCAATAGTATTTTTTCTACCTTAATTCTGATTGGCTGATAGAATTCTATCAGCCAATCGGAATCTAAGGGACGCCATCTTGGATGATGTAACTTAAAGAGATATTCATTACGAAGAAGACGTCGATTGAAGAGGATGCTCTGTGCAGGATGTCTTGAAGATGGAGCCGCTCCGCGTCGGAAGGATGAAGATAGAAGATGCCGTCTGGATGAAGACTTCTGACTGTCTGGAGGACCACTTCTGCCTGTCTGGAGGACCACTTCTGCCGGCTTTGTTGAGGACATCTTGCCGTTTGGATGAAGACTTCTCCCGGTAAGTGAATCTTCAGGAGTTAGTATTAGGATTTTTTAAGGGTATATTGGGTGGGTTTATGTTTTAGGTTACGGCTTTGGGCAGCAAAAGAGCTGAATGCCCTTTTAAGGGCAATGCCCATCCAAATGCCCTTTTCAGGGCAATGGGGAACGTAGGTTTAATTAGTTAGACATTTTGATAGTTTCGTTTAGGCTAGGGTTTTTTTTATTTTGGGGGGGGGGGGCTTTTTTTATTTTGATAGGGCTATTAGATTAGGTGTAATTAGTTTAAAGATCTTGTAATTTGTTTTTTATTTTCTGTAATTTAGTGTTTGTTTGTTTTTGTACTTAGTTTATTTTATTTAATTGTATTTAATTTTAGGTAATTGTAGTTAATTAATTTAATTTATTTAATGATAGTGTAGTGTTAGGTGTAATTGTAACTTAGGTTAGGTTTTATTTTACAGGTACATTTGTAGTTATTTTAACTAGATAGCTATTAAATAGTTATTAACTATTTAGTAGCTATTGTACCTAGTTAAAATAAATACAAAGTCGCCTGTAAAATAAAAATAAATCCGAAAATAGCTACAATGTAATTATTAATTATATTGTAGCTATCTTAGGGTTTGTTTTATAGGTAAGTATTTAGTTTTAAATAGGAATAATTTAGTTAATAATAGTAATATTATTTAGATTTATTTAAATAATAGTTAAGTTAGTGGGGTGTTAGGGTTAGGGTTAGACTTAGGTTTAGGGGTCAATAACTTTATTATAGTGGCGGCGGCAGATTAGGTGTTAATACATTTAATAGGCTATGTGGGCTATGGCGGTTTAGGGGTTAATACTTGAATAGGCTAATTGCGTTGTGGGCTATGGCGGTTTAGGGGTTAATAATTGAGTTATTACTTGCGGTGTGGGTTTGATGGCGGATATAGGGGTTAATAGTTTAAATAGGCATATTGCGTTGTGGGGGGTTGTCGGTCTAGGGGTTAATACATTTATTATTAGTAGTGAGAGGGGGGATTGCAGATATAGGGGTTTTACGTGTCGGGCTTATTTTTGGGAGGCATGTTAGACTTTTACGGGAGATTTGTTATTTTCTTTACTTTTCTTAGGCGCCGGCAGTTTCTAAAGTGCCGTAAGTCACTGGCGACTCCAGAAAATGTATTTACACTTATTTCTGGACATCGCTAATTTATCAGACTTACAGCACTTTAGGAACTGCCGGCGGGGTATATGTAATACCCCGATGTGCGAGGTGAAATTACGGGCGGCGCAGGTTCCCACGCTTGCGCCGAAACCTGCGCCGTATATGTGATTGCGCCCCTAGTGTGGTAATGATCTTACAAACATGTTAATCTGAGAAAATCTTACCTTAGATACTTACAGTTTAGTAATGTAAAAATTCTTGAAAGACATCTGCCAACAGCGTGTATACTGCAGACCAGTTGCGCATCAGTCTGATCTGAATTTATTTCAGATTACCAGTTGTCTTTTCTTCATCCGGGTCAAAGCAGAAAAAACAGCTGCATTAGATGTGGTACCTTACAGTACAGTGTTTAATGAGGTTCCCAGCACCAGTGAGTTTGCAATGGGAGGAAATCTGCCATCAGCGCGTATACTGCTGGCCAGATGCGCAATCAGTCTGATCTGAATTTATTTCAGATCGCCAGTTGCCTTTTCTTCCTCTGGGTTAAGCAGAGCAAACAGCTGCATCAGATGCTGCACCTTACAGTACAGTGTTTAATGACGGTCACAGTACCAGTGAGTTTGCAGCGTATAAATTGCAGACCCATGCCACGGGGTTTATATTATAGGCCTTTACTAGAAGTCCTTGCTTTAGAGCATTTGCAGACTAATGATGCAGTAATTCTTACCATCCTTAAAGCTGGTTTAAAGCCATTACTGCTAGCTGCAATTCTTATAAAGATATGTAGAGGGCGCACAGAAAGGAATTGGTGTGTCCTACAGTTATGGCTATGATACTTATAATACTATACTATGTTTAAAATAGTTATTTTAAAATTAGAAATATTTATTAAATTACACCAAAAGATTTAGGGGGCGCCCTAGGTCAAATAAAAAAAGGTATTTGAAATCTCCTTATACTAATGACAACAAATCAAAACAAATATAAAAATATCATATATATATTAAATGGCAAAAAATTCCCATATACTGTATTATGTAGGGTTAGTTCCAAAGGCCACCAAATCAAATTGAACTGTCCAGGTCCAAGCTGCTATCTGTGAGGAAATCGAAGATCAGTATCCCAAAATCAGTGATCTGTGAAAGTTGAAAAAAGACAGAAATGCCACATGGCCTAGTATGTATATAAACTTGTGAAAAGTAATTAACTCACATGTGCGAGAGCACCCTTCTTGGTGCAAGTGTCGCAGGCTGGAATCAAATAGTCACCCAGCAGACTGGCCTCCCGCAAAACTCCAACAACAGTAGGATGAAACCAGGTGAGTTAGTTCCAGGAGTCTAGTGAACCAATAAACGTAATGGGTTATAGATTAATAAAAGGTTTGGCAGCAAGTGGTAAGATCAAAGCTTACTTTAATAACAGTTTAAAAACAGCAACACGTTTCTCAGCTAGTACCTAGCTGTTTAGTCAGGCTTAAACCCGGTTTGTATGCTATGTTTTGTCTGAGTACTGGTGTCCATAGGAAGCTACAAAGTTTTAGCTATTACTTCTGTCATTTATCAGTATTATTTTACAATGTATATAAATGTGATTTACTATTATTCAGTTACTGAGTTGGGTTGATCATGGTAACACTACCTGTAGTAATTGGTGTTCATACCTGCAGCTCCCACCGGATGCCATTTGCATTGTGTTGGAGGTAGTCACTGTTCTTCATACCAGCACATATACAGAGCTGTGGTTGTAAAGCACTAGCTGCATTGTAATGGGTTAGCTGTGAAATAAAGATATTAGATTACTAATATTTACATGTCAGTGATTACTGAAGCTCAGCAGGATCAATCTGGCAACTCTAGTAAAGTGAGCAGCAGTTATGAGGGTGGTGGCTTTGTGTTGTCAGTTGGTTTTGTGACATCACTGCTGCATCACATAAGCCACTCCCCTAAGGCTGTCACCATGATGACCAGGCATCACATTATACCATGACTGTTTGTTTAGCCTTTAGTTATGTTATTACTATAGCTTTAACTTAAAGGGACTGTCTAGTCAAAAATAAACTTTCATGATTCAGATAGAGAATGTCATTTTAAACAATTTTCCAATTTACTTTTATCACCAATTTTGCTTTGTCCTCTTGGTATTCTTAGTTAAAAGCTAAACCTAGGAGGTTCATATGCTAATTTCTAAGCCCTTGAAGGCCGTCTCTTCTTACAGGACATTTTGACAGTTTTTCAGTACTAGAGACTGTTAGTTCATGTGTGTCATATATATAACACTGTGCTCACGCACGTGGAGTTCAGGTGGGCCAGCTCTGATTGGCTAAAATGGATGTCTATCAAAAGAACTGAAATAAGGGGGCAGTTTGCAGAGTCTTGGATACAATGTAATCACAGAGGTAAAAAGTGCATTTATATAACTGTGTTGGTTGTGCAAAACTAGGGAATGGGTAATAAAGAGATTATCTATCTTTTTAAACAATAACAATTCTGGTGCAGACTGTCCCTTTAAGATGTTTAATAATGCATAATAAAACAAGTTTGTAATATACTCATTATTTATTTTGCCCCTTTTCATGTAAGTTAGCTATGAAAATTTTACATTGAGTTGGAACTGCATCCTGCTGCGTTTTCAGAGCTAACTCTGCATCAAATATTTTCCTAATTGGCTTTAATAGATAACAACTGCAAAACAGTTCACTTTATACTAAATTAATGGCAATGATTAGCCTTGTTGTCTGCCGACTCAAACTTATTTGGCTCCTGTTGGGTGCAATTTTTCTATTGAAAACCAATTGCAGTAAAATGGATTTTCAAATGTTTACACTTGGCTGATATGTTATTCTGTAGGACGGTAACAAAATGTCTTGTAATTACAAGGTGTTTATTGTCCCTTTATGTTCTAACAAAACTCCCATTATAATCCTGAGTTTACAGTGCTTATATGTTGGGAATAAATTATTAAAATTACATGAACTGCTTAGGTCTGGTAATATCTACAGAGCTATGGATGAGCCTCAGGATCATGTCATGTGATTACCTCTGGGGTTACCAGCCATAATAATTAGCATATGTAATTGTGCAGTGTAGCTAAGAAACTACAGGTGCTAGGTCTGCCATTATTTAATAGTAGAATCCCCACATCTAGAAGCCTTTATGTCTTTATGTTTCAATAGGTTTTTATTGAGGTTATTCAAAAGCATCTTAATAAGTAAACATTTACAGTAATATTCAAAAACATACGCCTAGATTTAGAGTTTTGCATTAGCCGTCAAAACCAGCGTTAGGGGCTCCTAACGCTGGTTTTGGGCTACCGCTGGTATATAGAGTCGTATAGGTAAGGGTCTAACGCTCACTTTCCAGCCGCGACTTTTCAATACCGCAGATCCCCCTACGCCATTTGCGTATCCTATCTTTTCAATGGGATCTTTCTAACGCTGGTATTTAGAGTCTTGGTTGAAGTGAGAGTTAGAACTCTAACGACAAGACTCCAGCCGCAGAGAAAAGCCAGGAGTTAAGAGCTTTTTGGGCTAACGCCGGTTCATAAATCTCTTAACTACTGTGCTCTAAAGTACACTAACACCCATAAACTACCTATGTACGCCTAAACCGAGGCCCCCCCACATCGCCGCCACTCGAATAATTTTTTTTAACCCCTAATCTGCCGACCGCACACCGCCGCAAACTATGTTATCCCTATGTACCCCTAATCTGCTGCCCCTAACACCGCCGACCCCTATATTATATTTATTAACCCCTAATCTGCCCCCCCAATGTCGCCGCCACCTACCTACAATTATTAACCCCTGATCTGCCGACCGGACCTCACGCTACTATAATAAAGTTATTAACCCCTAATCCTCCTCACTCCCGCCTCAAAAACCCTATAATAAATAGTATTAACCCCTAATCTGCCCTCCCTAACATCGCCGACACCTAACTTCAATTATTAACCCCTAATCTGCCGACCGGACCTTGCCGCTACTCTAATAAATGTATTAACCCCTAAAGCTAAGTCTAACCCTAACACTAACACCCCCTAAATTAAATATAATTTTTATATAACGAAATAAATTATTTATTATTAAATAAATTATTCCTATTTAAAGCTAAATACTTACCTGTAAAATAAACCCTAATATAGCTACAATATAACGAATAATTATATTGTAGCTATTTTAGGATTACTATTTATTTTACAGGCAACTTTGTATTTATTTTAACTAGGTACAATAGCTATTAAATAGTTAATAACTATTTAATAGCTACCTAGTTAAAATAATTACAAAATTACCTGTAAAATAAATCCTAACCTAAGTTACAATTAAACCTAACACTACACTATCAATAAATTAATTAAATAAAATACCTACAAATAAATACAATTAAATAAACTAACTAAAGTACAAAAAATAAAAAAAGAACTAAGTTACAAAAAATAAAAAAATTATTTACAAACATTATAAAAATATTACAACAATTTTAAGTTAATTACACCTACTCTAAGCCCCCTAATAAAATAACAAAGCCCCCCAAAATAAAAAAATGCCCTACCCTATTCTAAAATAAAAATTGAAAAGCTCTTTTACCTTACTAGCCCTTAAAAGGGCCTTTTTGCGGGGCATGCCCCAAAGAAAACAGCTCTTTTGCCTGTAAAAAAAACCCATACAATACGCCCCCCCAACATTACAACCCACCACCCACATACCCCTAATCTAACCCAAACCCCCCTTAAATAAACCTAACACTAAGCCCCTGAAGATCTCCCTACCTTATCTTCACCACGCCGGGTATCACCGATCCGTCCAGAAGAGGCTCCGAAATCTTCATCCAAGCCCAAGCGGGGGCTGAAGAGGTCCATCATCGGGCTGAAGAGGTCCATCATCCGGCTGAAGTCTTGATCCAAGCGGGGGCTGAAGAGATCCATCATCGGGCTGAAGTCTTCTATCAAGCGGCATCTTCAATCTTCTTTCTTCCGGCTCCATCTTCATCCCGCCGACGCTGAACATCCATCCTGGCCGATGACTTCCCGACGAATGACGGTTCCTTTAAGGGACGTCATCCAAGATGGCGTCCCTCGAATTCTGATTGGCTGATAGGATTCTATCAGCCAATCGGAATTAAGGTAGGAAAATTCTGATTGGGTGATGGAATCAGCCAATCAGATTCAAGTTCAATCCGATTGGCTGATCCAATCAGCCAATCAGATTGAGCTTGCATTCTATTGGCTGTTCCGATCAGCCAATAGAATGCGAGCTCAATCTGTTTGGCTGATTGGATCAGCCAATCGGATTGAACTTGAATCTGATTGGCTGATTCCATCAGCCAATCAGAATTTTCCTACCTTAATTCCGATTGGCTGATAGAATCCTATCAGCCAATCGGAATTCGAGGGACGCCATCTTGGATGACGTCCCTTAAAGGAACCGTCATTCGTCGGGAAGTCGTCGGCCAGGATGGATGTTCCGCGTCGGCGGGATGAAGATGGAGCCAGAAGAAAGAAGATTGAAGATGCTGCTTGATAGAAGACTTCAGTCGGATGATGGATCTCTCCAGCCCCCGCTTGGATCAAGACTTCAGCCGGATGATGGACCTCTTCAGCCCGATGATGGACCTCTTCAGCCCCCGCTTGGGCTTGGATGAAGATTTCGGAGCCTCTTCTGGACGGATCGGTGATACCCGGCGTGGTGAAGATAAGGTAGGGAGATCTTCAGGGGCTTAGTGTTAGGTTTATTTAAGGGGGGTTTGGGTTAGATTAGGGGTATGTGGGTGGTGGGTTGTAATGTTGGCGGGGTATTGTATGGTTTTTTTTACAGGCAAAAGAGCTGTTTTCTTTGGGGCATGCCCCGCAAAAGGCCCTTTTAAGGGCTGGTAAGGTAAAAGAGCTTTTCAATTTTTATTTTAGAATAGGGTAGGGCATTTTTTTTATTTTGGGGGGCTTTTTTATTTTATTAGGGGGCTTAGAGTAGGTGTAATTAGCTTAAAATTGTTGTAATATTTTTATAATGTTTGTAAATTATTTTTTTATTTTTTGTAACTTACTTCTTTTTTTATTTTTTGTACTTTAGTTAGTTTATTTAATTGTATTTATTTGTAGGTATTTTATTTAATTAATTTATTGATAGTGTAGTGTTAGGTTTAATTGTAACTTAGGTTAGGATTTATTTTACAGGTAATTTTGTAATTATTTTAACTAGGTAGCTATTAAATAGTTATTAACTATTTAATAGCTATTGTACCTAGTTAAAATAAATACAAAGTTGCCTGTAAAATAAATATTAATCCTAAAATAGCTACAATATAATTATTCGTTATATTGTAGCTATATTAGGGTTTATTCTACAGGTAAGTATTTAGCTTTAAATAGGAATAATTTATTTAATAATAAATAATTTATTTTGTTAGATTAAAATTATATTTAATTTAGGGGGGTGTTAGTGTTAGGGTTAGACTTAGCTTTAGGGGTTAATCCATTTATTAGAGTAGTGGCGAGGTCCGGTCGGCAGATTAGGGGTTAATAATTGAAGTTAGGTGTCGGCGATGTTAGGGAGGGCAGATTAGGGGTTAATACTATTTATTATAGGGTTTTTGAGGCGGGAGTGAGGCGGATTAGGGGTTAATAACTTTATTATAGTAGCGGTGATGTCCGGTCGGCAGATTAGGGGTTAATAATTGTAGGTAGGTGGCGGCGACGTTGGGGGGGGCAGATTAGGGGTTAATAATTATAATATAGGGGTCGGCAGTGTTAGGGGCAGCAGATTAGGGGTACATAGGGATAATGTAGGTTGCGACGGTGTACGGAGCGGCAGATTTGGGGTTAAAAGTGTAATGCAGGTGTCAGCGATAGCGGGGGCGGCAGATTAGGGGTTAATAAGTGTAAGGCTAGGGGTGTTTAGACTCGGGGTTCATGTTAGGGTGTTAGGTGCAGACTTAGGAAGTGTTTCTCCATAGGAAACAATGGGGCTGCGTTAGGAGCTGAACGCTGCTTTTTTGCAGGTGTTAGGTTTTTTTTCAGCTCAAACTGCCCCATTGTTTCCTATGGGGGAATCGTGAACGAGCACGTTTTTGAAGCTGGCCGTGTCCGTAAGCACCACTGGTATTGAGAGTTGCAGTGGCGGTAAATATGCCTCTACGCTTCCCTTTTTTGGAGCCTAACGCAGCCATTCTGTGAACTCTAAATACCAGCGGTATTTAAAAGGTGCGAGCACGCGTAGCTAACGCACCCCTTCTAACGCAAAACTCTAAATCTAGCCGATAGTAAATAGTCATGCTCAATTCACATGTAGCTAGCTGTTTACAAAATAAACAAAACATGAAAATACAGGAATTATGCTGAACCAACTAGATTGTAACCTCTTTTTTTTAGTTATTATAAATCCCTCTCATATTATATTGAGCCACTCTGGGACCCAAGCACATTGGACTTATATCTAGAGGGAGTGTGATGATAGAAATGGTTGCACATGCAGACATCCCAACCTACAAAAACTCATTTCAGGGAGGTGGCTTCACCCGCTACTGCCCCCCACAGTTATATATTGGACACCTTGAAACCCTAAATAAGATACAGACTTATCATTAAAGTAGCTTCCCACTAAAGTCACATTAAACAAAAAGTAGCTTTATTGCACAACCACATACAATAAACCTATTTCCAGTGATTGTACGCTTGTTGAATGGCTAAATATTTTATAATACAAAGTTTAATTACGTGCAGTAAATAAGGTAGTATTTGTGTTTTTACTTTATTAAAATCAGTGGGGGCTTTTTGGCTACTGATGCATGCATTGGGGGTTCTATAACGTCCCAGCAAGTAAAGGCATTCCTTAAAGAAACACTTTTACGGATTTGGGCCACATTGGATCATGGTACTTGGAGTTTCAGGGAGATTTTATTCCATTTGATGGCATCAGGGAGCCGCTATTTCAATCAGGAAGACTCCCTGAACTTCAGGGAGAGTTGGGATGTCTGCACATGGACCTATGTTAACATGGAATTATAACTTCATATTCAGCAGGTGAACACTGTTTTTTAAAATGTAATATAAATAAATATCAATGAAAGTGGCTATTACACTGAACAAAAATATATAAAGATATACTAATAATAATAGTAGTAAATATAAAAGCCATAGCAATCTGTGCTGAGATGTTATAAAAACTATCGCCTAGATTTGGAGTTTGGCGTTAGCCGTCAAAACCAGCGTTAGAGGCTCCTAACGCTGGTTTTGGCCGCCCGCAGGTATTTGGAGTCAGTCAGGAAAGGGTCTAACGCTCACTTTCCAGCCGTGACTTTTCCATACCGCAGATCCCCCTACGCCATTTGCGTATCCTATCTTTTCAATGGGATCTTTCTAACGCCGGTATTTAGAGTCTTGGCTGAAGTGAGCGTTAGAAATCTAACGACAAGACTCCAGCCGCAGAAAAAAAACAGGAGTTAAGAGCTTTTTGGGCTAATGCCAGTTCATAAAGCTCTTAACTATTGTGCTCTACAGTACACTAACACCCATAAACTACCTATGTACCCCTAAACCGAGGTCCCCCCACATCGCCGCCACTATAATAATTTTTTTTAACCCCTAATCTGCCGACCGCACACCGCCGCCACCTACGTTATACTTATGTACCCCTAATCTGCTGCCCCTAACACCGCTGACCCCTATATTATATTTATTAACCCCTAAGCGCCGCCACCTACGTTATCCTTATGTATCCCTAATCTGCTGCCCCTAACACCGCCGACCCCTATATTATATTTATTAACCCCTAATCTGCCCCCCACAACGTCGCCGCCAGCTACCTACAATAATTAACCCCTAATCTGCCGACCGCACCTCACTGCTACTATAATAAAGTTATTAACCCCTAATCCGCCTCACTCCCGCCTCAATAACCCTATAAGAAATAGTATTAACCCCTAATCTGCCCTCCCTAACATCGCCGACACCTAACTTCAATTATTAACCCCTAATCTGCCGACCGAACCTCACCGCTACTATAATAAATGTATTAACCCCTAAAGCTAAGTCTAACCCTAACACCCCCCTAAATTAAATATAATTTAAATCTAACGAAATAAATTAACTCTTATTAAATAAATTATTCCTATTTAAAGCTAAATACTTACCTGTAAAATAAACCCTAATATAGCTACAATATAAATTATAATTACATTGTAGCTATTTTAGGATTTATATTTATTTTACAGGCAACTTTGTATTTATTTTAACCAGGTACAATAGCTATTAAATAGTTATTAACTATTTAATAGTTATCTAGTTAAAATAATTACAAAATTACCTGTAAAATAAATCCTAACCTAAGTTACAATTAAACCTAACACTACACTATCAATAAATAAATTAAATAAAATACCTAAAAATAAATACAATTAAATAAACTAACTAAAGTACGAAAAATAAAAAAAGCTAAGTTACAAAAAATAAAAAAATTAATTACAAACATAATAAAAATATTACAACAATTTTAAGCTAATTACACCTACTCTAAGCCCCCTAATAAAATAACAAAGCCCCCCAAAATAGAAAAGCTCTTTTACCTTACCAGCCCTTAAAAGGGCCTTTTGCAGGGCATACCCCAAAGAATTCAGCTCTTTTGCCTGTAAAAAAAACCATACAATACCCCCCCAACATTACAACCCACCACCCACATACCCCTAATCTAACCCAAACCCCCCTTAAATAAACCTAACACTAAGCCCCTGAAGATCTTCCTACCTTGTCTTCACCATGCCAGGTATCACCGATCGCTCCAGGCTCCAAATTCTTCATCCAAGCCCAAGCGGGGGCTGGAGATCCATCATCCGGCTGAAGAGGTCCATCATCGGGCTGAAGTCTTCATCCAAGCCCAAGCGGGGTTGGAGATCCATCATCCGGCTGAAGTCTTCTATCAAGCGGCGGCTGAAGAGGTCCAGAAGAGGCTCCAAAGTCTTCATCCTATCCGGGCAGAAGAGTAGATCCGGACCGGCAACCATCTTCTTCCAAGCCAAGCGGCTCCATCTTGAAGACCTCCGGCGCGGATCCATCCTCTTCTTCCGACGTCCTAAGTCCGAATGAAGCTTCCTTTAAATGACGTCATCCAAGATGGCGTCCCTCGAATTCCGATTGGCTGATAGGATTCTATCAGCCAATCAAAATTAAGGTAGGGAAAATCTGATTGGCTGATTGAATCAGCCAATAAGATTGAGCTTGCATTCTATTGGCTGTTCCGATCAGCCAATAGAATGCGAGCTCAATCTGATTGGCTGATTGGATCAGCCAATCGGATTGAACTTGAATCTGATTGGCTGATTCCATCAGCCAATCAGATTTTTCCTACCTTAATTCCGATTGGCTGATAGAATCCTATCAGCCAATCGGAATTCGAGGGACGCCATCTTGGATGACATCATTTAAAGGAAGCTTCATTCGGACTTAGGACGTCGGAAGAAGAGGATGGATCCGCGCCGGAGGTCTTCAAGGTGGAGCCGCTTGTCATCACTTGGAAGAAGATGGTTGCCGGTCCGGATCTACTCTTCTGCCCGGATAGGATGAAGACTTTGGAGCCTCTTCTGGACCTCTTCAGCCGCTGCTTGATAGAAGACTTCAGCCGGATGATGGATCTCCAGCCCCCGCTTGGGCTTGGATGAAGACTTCAGCCCGATGATGGACCTCTTCAGCCGGATGATGGATCTCCAGCCCCCGCTTGGGCTTTGATGAAGACTTTGGAGCCTGGAGCGATCGGTGACACCTGGCATGGTGAAGACAAGGTAGGAAGATCTTCAGGGGCTTAGTGTTAGGTTTATTTAAGGGGGGTTTGGGTTAGATTAGGGGTATGTGGGTGGTGGGTTGTAATGTTGGGGGGTGTATTGTATGTTTTTTTTTACAGGCAAAAGAGCTGAATTCTTTGGGGTATGCCCCGCAAAAGGCCCTTTTAAGTGCTGGTAAGGTAAAAGAGCTTTTCTATTTTAATTTTAGAATAGGGTAGGGCATTTTTTTATTTTGGGGGGCTTTGTTATTTTATTAGGGGGCTTAGAGTAGGTGTAATTAGCTTAAAATTGTTGTAATATTTTTATTATGTTTGTAATTATTTTTTTATTTTTTGTAACTTGCTTTTTTTATTTTTTGTACTTTAGTTAGTTTATTTAATTGTATTTATTTGTAGGTATTTAATTTAATTTATTTATTGATATTGTAGTGTTAGGTTTAATTGTATATAATTGTAGGTATTTTATTTAATTAATTTATTGATAGTGTAGTGTTAGGTTTAATTGTAACTTAGGTTAGGATTTATTTTACAGGTAATTTTGTAATTATTTTAACTAGGTAACTATTAAATAGTTAATAACTATTTAATAGCTATTGTACCTGGTTAAAATAAATACAAAATTGCCTGTAAAATAAATATAAATCCTAAAATAGCTACAATATAATTATAATTTATATTGTAGCTATATTAGGGTTTATTTTACAGGTAAGTATTTAGCTTTAAATAGGATTCATTTATTTAATAAGAGTTAATTTATTTCGTTAGATAAAAATTATATTTAACTTAGGGGGGGTGTTAGTGATAGGGTTAGACTTAGCTTTAGGGGTTAATACATTTATTAGAGTAGCGGCGAGGTCCGGTCGGCAGATTAGGGGTTAATACTTGAAGTTAGGTGTCGGTGATGTTAAGGAGGGCAGATTAGGGGTTCATATTATTTATTATAGGGTTAGTGAGGCGGATTAGGGGTTAATACATTTATTATAGTAGCGGTGAGGTCCGGTTGGCAGATTAGGGGTTAATTATTGTAGGTAGCTGGCGGCGACATTGTGGGGGGCAGATTAGGGGTTAATAAATATAATATAGGGGTCGGCGGTGTTAGGGGCAGCAGATTAGGGGTACATAGGTATAATGTAGGTTGCGGCGGTGTACGGAGCGGCAGATTAGGGGTTAAAAAAAATATGCAGGGGTCAGCGATAGCGGGGTTGGCAGATTAGGGGTTAATAAGTGTAAGGTTAGGGGTGTTTAGACTCGGGGTACATGTTAGGGTGTTAGGTGCAGACGTAGGAAGTGTTTCCCCATAGGAAACAATGGGGCCGCGTTAGGAGCTGAACGCTGCTTTTTTGCAGGTGTTAGTTTTTTTTTCAGCTCAAACAGCCCCATTGTTTTCTATGGGGTAATCGTGCACAAGCACGTTTTTTAAGCTGGCCGCGTCCGTAAGCACCGCTGGTATTGAGAGTTGCAGTGGCGGTAAATATGCTATACGCTCCCTTTTTGGAGCCTAACGCAGCCCTTCTGTGAACTCTAAATACCAGCGGTATTTAAAAGGTGCGGCCAGAAAAAAGCATGCATAGCTAACGCACCCCTTTGGCCGCAAAACTCCAAATCTAGGCCTATATATGTAGCGTACTTACTATATACTAATACAATAAAGAGCAATGGGACTGTGGGGGGCAGTTTAAAAGCTATTTCGGCAGATGTCTACGTATCTCTGATCATTTGGGTAATCCCGATAATGCTAGATAGTAAGGCTCAGATTGATCATAAGGAAGTACCTATGATGGATTATATAATGAGTGTGTAAAACTGAATATGACTAGAAAGAAGTCTTATGAAAGAGACCCAAGGAGTACGTTTTTGCTTTTAGAGGCTCTCCAAGCAGACTCTCTATGGGTATCATACCTTTATTATGGAAATTGTACATCCTTTGTGAGTAGGCATGCTGCCATTTATCTATTATAGTAGCAGAAGTTCCGCTTGAAAACAGCTATTCAGCTCTGGACACAATAGAGCCCAACGTCTCGGCCGCCGACAAGAGGGTCTACAGGGACCAGATAGGTATTTATAAATAGCATGTTACGCTTACATTGCTGCTGAGTGTGAGTGAAGAAACCCTGCTAATTGTATACAAGCATTCTCACTTATATTAACTTTTATAATATTATTTAAAATACAACACAAAAGTGTGGTGATGTATCATAATTAGAGTCAGGCAGATAGTTCCTAGAGTCACCTCTTCCAAGTCAGTCTGTTTAAATTAACTAGGCCAGACCTCCTTTGTATTAGAGATATATTGTAGAGAGAATCAGAGAGTATAGTCGTAGTGTCAGCATATTATACTTAAAGGGACAGTGCAGTCCAAAACAAACTTTCATTATTCAGATAGGGCATGTAATTTTAAACAATTTTCCAATTTACTTATATCACCAATGTTGCTTTGTTCCCTTGGTATTCTTAGTTGAAAGCTAAATCTAGCTCAGAGCATTTTGACAGTTTTTTTACCACTAGAGGGTGTTAGTTCATGTGTTTCATATAGATAACACTGTGCTCAAGCACGTGGAGTTCCTAGGAGCCCGCACTGATTGGCTAAAATGCAAGTCTTTCAAAAGAACTGAAATAAGGGTCAGTTTGCAGAGGCTTAGATACAAGATCATCACAGAGGTAAAAAGTGTATTAATATAACTGTGTTGGTTATGCAAAACTAGGGAATGGGTAATAAAGGTATTATCTATCTTTCAAAACAATAAAAATTCTGGTGTAGGCTGTCCCTTTAAAACAATAACGAGCAAAAGGAGCAGATTTGCAGAATAATTTGTCTTGCTATAAACCTAAACAAACAAGGACTATTCTAAAAGCTCTAGCCGACTCCAGATCTCAGTGCAAGTAAAACATTGTGACTGGAACAAATGGCTGACTGCAAGAGTCTGAAATTTGTCCAGCAAGGTACCCTCAGTAGGCTGTGTGCCCTGGTTGAGCTTTGTGTTGGTAATGAGTGTCTCGGCCAAGTCCTAGTAATCTGGAGAATCGGTGGTTGTGATCCCACGAGTGTAGTCGCCTTTCCAGGTATCAGCTATGAGGTTGGCTATCTCATGTTTTTCTCTAGTCGAAAGGTCGCTTGCGCAGTCTGATTCTATTAGGTGACCGCTCTGAAGAAACTCAGGTCAGCGATCCCCAGTGTGCCCGTCGTGAGCTGTCCGGATCTATCCTTTTCCACCAAGAAACCATACTGAGAGTCACTGAGCGTAACTAAGATGTTGAGACTGTGTACCTGGGGTCCGCATGTAGCAGGTGAGTGGTGAGGTACTGGAAGTACTGCTAGAGGGTCTGGCTGTTTAGGTGAGGGACCGGTAACTGCTCCCCAGGGGTTCCTTCCTTCTGTGAATACTACGTGAAGTTCAAGCAAGTGATCATCTAGTGATGCCTCCATTTTCTTCAAGAGTAATATAGCCGCCCTGCTTCCATTTTAACTGTGACTTTTATGTGGCACAGTAGTCAGCTGCTTAAACAGAGTTTTCCGGGAGATCCCTTGTTGTAGGTTTACTAATATCTCACCTCCACAAGTCCCGCTATTGTGTTAGTAAGTGCTGTTGTAGCTAGTATCAGCAGTTTATTTTACTTGCTTTACCCAGTGTACCACGGTGGGGGATAGGATGGATGTCTTAAGGCCGCCGCCTTATCTTACTACCCGTCCGGTTTAGGGCTCTAGATAGTGTAGTCACCACAAAATGAAGTCCATCTATGCAGATATGTTTCACTCTGAGGAATCACTGTAGGATCTTGGATTGTTAATAGTTCCTTAGATAATCGGCGGGTTATCATTAGAGTATTAGGAGCCTCTGATTTTGCGATCCGTCATGGCCATCGGCAGGACACGCCCCCCGCATTTATGTCTTTTAATTTTATATTAATTATAGTTGATCTGAACCATACAAATAGGGAGTCCAGTATTTCAGCAGGCTGTCCAGTACAATCTGTGCAAAAATACTGGACACTTAAAGACCCCTGTCAGCTAAATGTAAAGGGCCTTTATGCATTAGAAATATGACTAAAAAAGTTACACTGTGCATTTTCTAGTATATTGTTACAGGAAACCATGGGGGTATTCAATCATTGCTGGGTGTTTACTTCCGGCAGCCAAGGGGGTCACATCACTACTACGTACATGTGTTACTGGCAGCCAAGGGTGACACATCACTAATACGTACAGTACATGTATTACTGGCAACCAAGGAGTGATCAAGGGTGGGGCCTAAGGTTGAACTTTTGAGGGGACATTGTGTGAACCCAGCTACGTCCCGTGTCCAGTCACCTATAGGTCATCTGGTATTTTTATTAAGCACAGCTGGCAACCCTATTAGTACCCTCAGAAAGATAGTACAGTACTGTAATCAAAAAAGGTAATAGTTGTTGTTTTAAATAAATATAGACAATTTACATTTTAGAACACAAAAAAAATGAAGAAGAAAAAAACAAACAAAGGCAGGAAAGATTGTGACTTACAGACAGGAAAAAATAGTAATTCTTGATAAAAAAAAATTTTTTTTTAATATTAATTGCAAGGTTTGGATTGGTTTTGATTTTGGAATCTGGATTTGGGGATTTGTACCTGTAGTTATACATTTTATGGATGACTTTTGAAATAGTTATAAAAATGTAAAATTAGAAATAAAATTACAAACTTTACGCACAGTTATATGCAAAAAACAGTGCCATAATAATATGGTCTAATACCTGGTTTCTCAACAGCTGGGCCATGGCCCAGTACCAGGCCGTGATAGCCCTGCTGGTGGGCCCTGGCCTGTCATGCCCCCACTGCACACTCTTACCCCACTGCACACCAAGGGCAGACTGATACCAATCAAGGTTCCAGGAACACTGTCTCACACTGACCAAAATGTATTAAATTTTATATAAATGAACATGGTAGCCTCCCTGCCCTGCCCCCAACAGGCCCCTCAACCTCCAGAGCCAGGACCCCCAACATTAAGGTCCAGAGAAAGGGTACCCAACCTCCAGGGCCAGACCCCACACTCCATGGCCCTCACAGCGACAGACCCCCACCAGGGCCCCTCTAAACCCACACTTTTTTTGCTTAGTTACTGATAGTGCAACTGAAAACTCCAGCTTCAGGAATGCACCAGGATCCGTGGAGATGCCATTTGTGGGCCCCCCTACTTGCTGGTCCCTTGGCGCAGGTCCTATTTGCCTGGCTGATCAGCCCGCCCCTGCTGCTCACTATATATATATATATATATATATAAAACTACCGGGCCCTGGACATGTCTAGCTAAAATTTACCGGGCCTTGAGGTCACTTTGGTTGAGAACCACTGGTCTAATACATTTTCTTTTATTTCAATATCCCTCTAAATGCTGACAATATGCTTGATACCTGTGTATAGATCCTGGCACCTAGACAGTTAAACTTTCATCACTCTTTCAGGTCAGTTCCTTGCTGACTCCTTCATTTTCTATTTTCAGACATATTTCCTTAACTCATTTTTCATGGCTTTAAAGGGACATAAGACAAAATAGCATGTACAGTGCCATCATACTGTTGTTACACACTTTTAAGAATAGAGGATGTTAAAAAAAAAATCATGAGTCACATAGAGCAAACAATTATAAACAATTTTCCAATTTACTTATATTATCACATTTGCTTCATTCTCTTGGTATCCTTCATTGAAGGAGCAACAATTCACTGCTTGGATCTAGCTGTACACATCAAGTGAGCCAATCACAAGAGGCATATACTGTATATGAAGCCACCATTCAGCAACTAGCTTTCTGTAGGGCCTTGGTGCTTTTCAACAAAGGATGACAAGGGAACAAAGCAAATTAGATAATAGAAGTACATTGCGAAGTTGTTTAAAATCCCATCCTCTGACT
Organism: Bombina bombina; assembly: GCF_027579735.1. NCBI lineage: Eukaryota > Metazoa > Chordata > Amphibia > Anura > Bombinatoridae > Bombina > Bombina bombina. The sequence goes on from NC_069500.1 coordinate 750,753,750, forward strand.
GAATCATGAAAGTTTAATTTTGACTTTACATTCCCTTTAATTATACTCTTGTGCTTGAGAAGTATTTATGGGAAAAAACATCAATCATTGCCTATCTAAACTCCATCGGTGAGATTATGAGTTTGGTGTTAGCCTTAAAAAGCAGCGCTGAGAGGTCCCAACGCTGCTTTTTACCTAACGCTGGTATTACGAGTCTGACAGGTAGAGGCTCACCGCTCACTTTTCTTCCGCGACTCGAGGCTACCGCAAATCCCCTTACATCAATTGCGTATCCTATCTTTTCAATGGGATTTGCCTAACGCTGGTATTACGAGTCTTGGAAGAAGTGAGCGGTAGACCCTCTCCTGGCAAGACTTCGACCGCATTAAAAGTCAGTAGTTAAGAGTTTTATGGGCTAACACCAGAACATAAAACTCTTAACTAAAGTGCTAAAAAGTACACTAACACCCATAAACTACCTATTAACCCCTAAACCGAGGCCCCCTCACATCGCAAAAACTATAATACATTTTTTTAACCCCTAATCTGCCGACCGGACATCGCCGCCACCTACATTATACTTATGAACCCCTAATCTGCTGCCCCTAACATCGCCGACACCTACATTATATTTATTAACCCCTAATCTGCCGCCCCCACCTACCTACAATTATTAACCCCTAATCACCGACCGGACATCGCCGCCACTTTAATAAATGTATTAACCCCTAAACTGCTGCATTCCTACCTCGCCAACACTAGTTAAATTTTATTAACCCCTAATCTGCCATCCCTGACATCGCCAACACCTACTTACATTTGTTAACCCCTAATCTGCCACCCCCAATGTCGCCGCTACTATATTAAAGTTATTAACCCCTAAACCTAAGTCTAAACCTAAGTCTAACCCCCCCAACTTAAATATAATTTAAATTAAACTAAATTAATTTAACATAATTAAATAAATTATTCCTATTTAAAACTAAATACTTACCTATAAAATAAACCATAAGATAGCTACAATATAACTAATAGTTACATTGTAGCTATCTTAGGATTTATATTTATTTTACAGGCAACTTTGTATTTATTTTAACTAGGTACAATAGTTATTAAATAGTTATTAACTATTTAATACCTACCTAGCTAAAATAAGTACAAAATTACCTGTAAAATAAATCCTAACCTAAGTTACAATTACACCTAACACTACACTATCATTAAATAAATTACCTAAACTACCTACAATTAATTACAATTAAATTCAATAAACTAAATTACGGAAAACCCCCCACTAAATTACAGAAAATAAAAAAAGAATTACAATAATTTTAAACTAATTACACCTTATCTAATCCCCCTAATAAAATAAAAAAGCCCCCCAAAACAATAAAATTTCCCTACCCTATACTAAATTACAAATAGCCCTTAAAAGGGCCTTTTGCGGGGCATTGCCCCAAAGTAATCAGCTCTTTTACCTGTAAAAGAAAAATACAATACCCACCCCCCAAAATTAAAACCCACCACCCACACACCCAACCCTACTCTTAAACCCATCCAATCCCCCCTTAAAAAAACCTAACACTAACCCCCTGAAGATCTCCCTACCTTGAGCCGTCTTCACCCAGCCGGGCACAAGTGGTCCTCCATACGGCAGAAGTCTTCATCCGATCGGGGCAGAAGAGGTCCTCCAGACGGCAGAAGGCTTCATCCAGGCTGCATCTTCTATCTTCATCCTTCCGGAGCGGAGCGGAGCCATCTTCTATCCAGCCGACGCAGAGCCATCCTCTTCAAACGACGTCCTAACGAAGAATGAAGGCTCCTTTAAATTACGTCATCCAAGATGGCGTCCCTTGAATTCCGATTGGCTGAAAGGATTCTATCAGCCAATCGGAATTAAGGTAGGAACAATCCTATTGGTTGATGCAATCAGCCAATAGGATTGAGGTTGCATTCTATTGGCTGATCCAATCAGCCAATCTGATTTTTGCTACCTTAATTTCCGATTGGCTGATAGAATCCTAACAGCCAATCGGAATTCAAGGGACGCCATCTTGGATGACGTCCCTTAAAGGAACCTTCATTCTTCGTTAGGATGTCATTTGAAGAGGATGGCTCTGCGTTGGCTGGATAGAAGATGGCTCCGCTCCGGAAGGATGAAGATAGAAGATGCAGCCTGGATGAAGCCTTCTGCCGTCTGGAAGACCTCTTCTGCCCCGATCGGATTAAGACTTCTGCCCTTGGAGGACCACTTGTGCCCGGCTGGGTGAAGACGGCTCAAGGTAGGGAGATCTTCAGGGGGTTAGAGTTAGGTTTTTTTAAGGGGGGATTGGGTAGGTTTTAGAGTAGGGTTGGGTGTGTGGGTGGTGGGTTTTAATGTTGGGGGGGGTATTGTATTTTTCTTTTACAGGTAAAAGAGCTGATTACTTTGGGGCAATGCCCCGCAAAAGGCCCTTTTAAGGGCTATTTGTAATTTAGTACAGGGTAGGGAATTTTATTATTTTTTTGGGGGGGCTATTTTATTTTATTAGGGGGATTAGATTAAGTGTAATTAGTTTAAAATTCTTGTAATTCTTTTTTATTTTCTGTAATTTAGTTTATTGAATTTAATTGTATTTAATTGTAGGTAGTTTAGGTAATTTATTTAATGATAGTGTAGTGTTAGGTGTAATTGTAACTTCGGTTAGGATTTATTTTACAGGTAATTTTGTACTTATTTTAGCTAGGTAGTTATTAAATAGTTAATAACTATTTAATAACTATTGTACCTAGTTAAAATAAATACAAAGTTGCCTGTAAAATAAATATAAATCCTAAGCTAGCTACAATGTAATTATTAGTTATATTGTAGCTAGCTTAGGGTTTATTTTATTGGTAAGTATTTAAATAGAATGTATTTATTTAATTATGTTAAATTAATTTTGTTTAATTTAAATTATATTTAAGTTAGGGGGGGGTTAGACTTAGGGTTAGACTTAGGTTTAGGGGTTAATAACTTTAATATAGTAGCGGCGACGTTGGGGGTGGCAGATTAGGGGTTAATAAATGTAAGTAGGTGTCGGCGATGTTAGGGACAGCAGATTAGGGGTTAATACAATTTAACTAGTGTTTGCGAGGCGGGAGTGCGGCAGTTTAGGGGTTAATACATTTATTAAAGTGGCAGCGATGTCCGGTCGGCAGATTAGGGGTTAATAATTGTAGGTAGGTGGTGGCGACGTTGGGGGCAGCAGATTAGGAGTTTATAACTATAATATAGGTGGCGGCGATGTTGGGGGCAGTATATTAGGGGTTCATAGGGATAATGTAGGTGGCGGCGGTTATTAGGGGTTAATAAGTGTAAGATTAGGGGTGTTTAGACTCGGGGTTTATGTTAGCATGTTAGGTGCAGACATATTTTTTATTTTCCCATAGGAAACAATGGGGCTGCGTTAGAAGCTGGACGCTGCTTTTTTGCAGGTGTTAGGTTTTTTTCCAGCCAGCTCAGCCCCATTGTTTCCTATGGGGAAATCGTGCACGAGCATGTTTAGCCAGCTTACCGCTACCGTAAGCAACGCTGGTATTGAGGTGAGATGTGGAGCTAAATTCTGCTCTACGATCACCTTTTTGCGGCTAACGCTAAGTTTAAAAAAAACTATAATACCAGCGTTGGCTTAAGGTAGCGTTAGAAAAAAAAGCCTCATTAGCCCCGCACCCCTGTTAACGCCAAACTCGTAATCTCGGCGTATGATTGGCACCTAGCATACTCACAAGTTGCTGATCTAAGAGTGTTAAAATAATATACTGCCGCCTTCTATTGACTTCTATGTCCTTATAATACATCTATTGATTTAACATACGTTCACTCCTGCAACAACGCTTTGTCTTGAACCTCTGCCTTTTGTCTTTAGCAGAGAACTAACTGATATACAACAATATTATTGTATGGGACTCTATAACAATATCCCCCCCCCCCCCTTATGGAGGTCTTTTCCTTCTTTGGGAATAATCTCAGCTATAGCAGGTGTCCCCTTAAGGAGGTGCTAGATATTGCTAAACTGTGTTATTATAAGTATGAGCAGCCAACAATGTCAGATTGACCTTTTTTAATCATCTCCTGTTTTATTTTATGTAGTGTACCTGGGACATATATTGGGTCCTTAAATATCCCCTAATAACACAATACTCACCAATATAAAAAGCCCTTTAATTGACAACCTACAGGTCTTTATCCCCTTATAACACTATACTCACCAATATAAAAATTCCTTTAACTGACAACCTACAGGTCTATTTGTGTTAATTGGATCTTACTACTGGATCTGGGATTTAAAAAGCTATTACAGTGGTCAAACAATCAGTGAGAAGAATTTAGCAGTAAAGTCTGCAATGTGCACTTCCAATTCTCATGGGAATTGGAAACCCACAATTTTCAGGAAAAGGGCCAAAATAATTAATGAGGGTATATTGCAAAATACAGCTTATTCATTCTACAGTATTTGAAATGCAGACTCTTGTAACTTCTACTGCAATAACAATTTCCCCCAGTAGGTTGCAGTATTGTTCCTGTTTCTACGCACATCTATATATGTCCAGTGTTTTCTATATTCTAAATAGATTATGCAGTTCATTCTTAAGGGGACATTTAATACTTGCAATAAATGTATAGTATATGTCAGGGATTAAGCACTGCATTGTAAAACACCTGCAAAATAAACACGTTTTATAAGAACCGTCAGTGTAATTAGACAGAGATCCCAAGATCTGCTAGTTGCAATACAGGACAGCTGCGCTTACAAGATAAGTAAAGTTTTATCTCCCAAATTCTGCATTTTTAAATATTTTTAATAGGAAAGTCTATCCTTATGTTACAAAACTCTGCACATTCACATAGGACATGTAATTTTAAACAACTTTCCAATTTACTTATATTATCAAATTTTCTTAGTTCTATTTGTATCCATTGTTGAAAATCAGGAAGGTAAGCTCACGAAGTTACACGTGTCAGCAGTTTTATATGGCAGCAGTTTTGTAAGAATGTTATACATTTGCAAGAGCACTAGATGGCAGCAGACTTGTGCACACTACCTAGCTAGGTAACAAAGAATATAAATGAGAACAAAGCAAATTTGAGCATTGAAGTAAACTGGAAGCTTTTTTTTTTAAATGGTATGTTCTGTCTCACAATCACAAAAAAATAAATAAATGTGGTTTTCATGTCCCTTTAAGGCCATTGTCAGTTATATGCTGGTGCCCGAAAAGCCCCTATCAAATAAATGTCTGCAAAAGGCCTAAGATCATAACTAATCAGTTGTGTTTAGTTTGTTTACAAATGTTTTAATGGACAGAAATAGTTAGGGTTGCCAGATGTCCAGTATTCAACTAACCAGTTAAATATTTTAACAGGTTGTTCAGTAAAATCTATATAAAATTAATAGACACTTAAAAATCCCCTAAATGCCAGCTAAATGTAAAACATCTCCGATACCTCTATGCTTTACAAAAATAGCCCAAAAAGAAGTGACACTCTGCATTTTCTGTTATATAATGTATTACAGGCAGCCATGGGGTGTTAAATCATTGTTATGTCTGTGCTCCTGGCAGTCAAGGGGGTTAAAAGCACAACTGCGTACATTTGAAATGGCAACCAAAAATGTAAAATTATAGAAGTGTATGTTACTGGCAACCAAAGGGATGTTTAAATGGATTGATAGCAAAAATGCTAAAAATTCTCCAATACTTTGGGCAAGTTTTTCTCTGAAAATTTCTCCCGGTAGCAAAGGAGTTAAACCCAGTAGATTACCCACCATACATCAGAGATAATTTGTATAACAGCTCAAATTCCTATATTTATATTGGTTAAATGCAAAAAAAACCAACAACACTAAATGCATTTTCGAGAAGGCAAAAACATAATCGAAAACTGATACAGTGCTGGAAGTAGTCAAGAAGGTGGGCAGAATTGTATCTGTGTAGTTGCAGGAGCCGGGAAAGGGGCAAAAAGAGCAAAAACATATTTTTGTATTTTTTATTTATGCCCTCCAGGGTGGTGGCTTGTGTTGCTGATGTTCCACTTTCTTTTTGTGGATTAGAGCTAATTTCCAAGAATACTTAAAGGGACACTGAACCCAAAATTTTTTATTTCGGGATTCAGATAGAGCATGCAATTTTAACCCCTTGAGTGCTAACGACGACTCTGAGCTGTGGCAGAGTTTTTCACTCTGGTGCTAACGACGGCTCAGAGCCGTCACTAGCACTCTCCTACCTACAATGTTAAGTATAGGAACAGGGGGCATGCTGCTTAGAAGCCTGTATCTCAGACAACTAAGCAGCTACAGACCCCCAAGACCCACCGTTGGAAAGGTAATCGCCTAAGTGTAAGTCTTGGGGATCTGAAAAAAACAAAAACAAAAAGTTGAAAACATTTAAAAAAAAAAAAAAAAAAAAAATTAAAAAAGCTTAGCACCCAGGTGGGAAAGCTTAGCACTCAAAGTGTTAAGTAACTTTCTAATTTACTCCTATTATCAATTTTTCTTCGTTCTCTAGCTATCTTTATTTGAAAATTAAGGTATCTAAGCTAAGGAGCCAGCTAATTTTTGGTTCAGAGCTATGGACAGCACTTCTTTATTGCTGAGTGAATTTATCCACCAATCAGCAAGAACAACCCAGGTTGTTCACTAAAAATGGGCCTGCATCTAAACTTACATTCTTTCTTTTTAAATAAAGATACCAAGAGAAAGGAGAAAATTTGATAATAGGAGTAAATTAGAAAGTTGCTTCAAATTGCCTGCTCTATCTGAATCACGACAAAAAAAATTGGGTTCAGTGTCCCTTTAATCTATTAAACAATACAGGTAGGGTTGCCAGGTGTCCAGTATTCAACCGAGGCATTCTGTTGCACTGGATGGGGGTCTCTCACTTTCCTGTGTACCATCAATCACAAATAAATTATTCAAGTTTGCACCGGACCTGATTGCTGTCTTCTTTTGGTTTGTTTTTCAGTATTCAACCGGACAGTCAAGTATTTTATCAGGCTGTCCAGTAAAATCTTCATAAAAATACTGTACACTTAAATGTCCAGTTTTTTTAAAGTTCCTGAGTATTAGCTAATTGTGAAAGGCCTCCTATGCCGGCTCAATATATTATATTAATGGACAGTCAAATCACAACTGCTTATGTGTGTTACTGGCAACTAAAGAGGTAAAATTATTTTGTATATGTTACAGGCAGCCAAGTAGTAAAATGACTGCCCAGTGCCCAGTTGTGATGGTGGGATCAAGAGCGGGGCTCAGGTAGAGCTTTAGGGGGGGCATTGTGTGACTCCCACCTACCATTGTGCCCAGTCACTGACAGGTTGTCCAGTATTTTTGTAGAGAATAGCTGGCAACCCTATAAACAGGTGAGATTTATGTGCAATTGAATTTAGTCTGTACCAGTGACATATTTAAAGGGATAGTAAACACCAAAAATGTTATTGTTTAAAAAGATAGATAATCCCTTTATTTACCATTCCCCAATTTTACATAACCAACACTATTTTAGACTATGCTTTTTACTTCTGTAATTACCTTGTATCTAAGCCTCTGCAGACTGCCTCCTTATCTCAGATATTTTGACAAACTTGCATTTCAGGCAATTAGTGCTGACTCTTAAATAACTCCATGTGCATGAGCACAATGCTATTTATATGAAACACATGAACTAACACCCTCTAGCTGTGAAAAACTGTCAAATGCTTTCAGATAAGAGGCAGCCTTTAGGGGCTTAGAAATTAGCATATGGGGTTACCTAGGTTTAGCTTTCAACTAAGAACACCAAGAGTACAAAGCAAATTTGAAGATAAAAGTAAATTAAAAAGTTGTTTAAAATGACATGCCCTATCTGAATCATGAAAGTGTGATTTGGACTTTACTATCCCTTTAATAAGGGAATAGTATGCACTAGACTATTTTTTACATTATTTAAAGAGACAGTAAAACCATAATTAAACTTTTATAATACTGATAAAGCATGTAGTTTTCAACAACTTTCCAATTGACTTCTGTTATAAATTTTCTTTATGATCTTTTGTTGAAGAGTAATCCTAGGTAGGCTCATAGGAGCTCAGGAGGATGCACATGTCTTTTGACAGCAGTCTTTGTAACTGTGTATAACATTGTTCTAAAGACGTGCATAAATATACGCCTAACTAGGTTCACTGTTTAAGAAAGGATACAAAGAAAACAAAGCTAATGTGATAATTGAAGCAGCAAGTTAAATGATTGTCATTTAGGACATGTAACTTTGAAGGATACAGTAGACATCTCTCATATTTGCTCATGGAGAATTTTCTTTTGCAAAATGATCATAACTCAAGCAGCACACAATATTGTGAAATGCGTGAGAATGTCTTGTCTTTTACACATCTTCAGCATCTTCCTTTGCTTGACAATTAATCTGTAGGGTGCACTTGGATCCTGACTTTGGAACTGCAGTTTTTCTGGGTCATCATCCTCATCTGTTTCTGCCCTTTAGGAACCTGGCCATAGGTTTTATTGTTAAAATAACTAATTCTAGCTTAGAAATTACGGATGGAAAACCCTCAAATGAACTTGCACTTAGAGAGGGCAATCAAATCCACTATGTGCAGAATTATGTAACATAAGGGTCGCCTTTCCTATTGAAAATATCTTAAAATACCAAATTTGGCAGCTAAAGTTTTACTCACCTTGTTTATAACAACCGCGTCACAGACTCCCTTTCTAATACCAGTGCATCCGACTGTGCCATTCAACTAAATGTAGCACGCTCCTTTGCTAGGTAAAACTGTTGACTGCTTTACGTAGTGCAGAAGGCCCCACAATGGGTGGAGCCTAAGTCATGGATGTTTCACAAACAGGGCAAGGCATGTCATGGGTGACTTCACTGGGACATTTTAACTGATGTCAAAGCTTGTCGACGTTCTATCGAAAATAGCTACCTTGTCGAGATTAGCTACCTTGGTGTGCTCATGCTCGAAATGATGTAATTGCATTCCACAGATGTTTCAAAAGAATCTTTGGAATTCAATTACGTAATTATAAGCATGTGCATATCTGGAGGGACAATGGAGTAGAGTCCTCTACACCTGTCAATTTGATTTAGGGGGAGAGGGCTACAGTAAGCTACAGCAACTACAGAGTCGTTGTAGGGAGACAAAAAAAAAAATAGTATTGGCTTAAAGGGACATGAAACCCAAACATTTTCTTTCATGATTCAGATAGAGAAAACAATTTTAACAACTTTCTAATTTACTTCTATTATATAATGTGTTTCATTCTCTTTGTATCATTTGTTGAAGGAGCAGCAATGCACTACTGGTTTCTAACTGAACACATGAGTGAGCCAATGACAATCGGTTTATATATATCATACCCCCCAACTGTCCCGATTTTCGCTGGACAGTCCCGATTTTAGGGGTCTGTCCCGCTGTCCCGGGTAGACTCACGTCTGTCCCGCATTGCCCCACATCTCCCTGGCTGCTCTGCAAATTTAAAAAAACCAAACATTTTAAAGCAATATTATTGATCACTGGTTATCACATGACCACGTGCAGACCCAGAGTGCATGACGACTGACGTCTGCAGTCACAGGTTTTTGGCGCACCGTCATGACTGCACGTGCTGTTTTGAGTGAGTTCAGTAACAACTCTCACTCTGCGTGCCGCGCTAGTAGTGAAGGAAGTACTAGTGCCCGCTCAATGTTGTTTTAAAGAGGAGGACTTGTTACTATTCAGTCTGACAAGCCGTGAGTCAGAGTGACTGTGAGCCGAGTGACTGCTCTCTGTGACTGAGTGTGTCTACTGTCTCAGGCTGACTCTGTGCTTGGACTCTGTGCTGTACTCGGAGCGAGTCGAGCGAGTCAGTGACACTCTGTCACTGAGCGGTGTCACAGTGTGGAGTCAGCTGAGTCGTGCTGTGCCGCAGTGCCTGTGAAAGAGTTTCTGATTACGCCGGTTTACTCCAATCTGGACTGGCCACCGCGGGTAACGTCTTATGTCAGATCATTATCTGTGTGATATAAATATGTTTTTATGTTGCAGTGTGGGATTTATCGAGTTTGATATTTTTAATAGAAAAAAATACATCTATTTGGATGGGACCCTTGAAAAACCTTAACTGTCCCTGCCTACAGATACGTTTTAGTTCAATTGGGACTGTCATAAGTTTATTACAGTTTTTGCTATTGTAATTACAGACCACTTTTGTTTTTTGTTGCTGTTGATGATATATATATTTTTTTCATTTGATGATAGCATTATATATGCAATTCATAGTTTTTCCTATTCATACCACTATTAAGCATTTGTGCGCCCCTAGAGTTGAGACAATTTATTGCCTTCAACAGACTAGGTTTATTTAAATTGCTTGTTATTATAAACTTTTTTTTTACATTGAAACACTACCTTATTCATTAATTTAAAATGCAAACCAAAGCTATTATATGTGTGAGTTTAGTACTTTTGTGCAAATCTGACTGTCTGTATAAGGGCAAAGGTGCCAGTGTGGGTATCAGTACCTGGGCGTGTTTGTGTGCACGTGTTTCTGGGTGCTTGTGTGTGTGTTAATTTATTCATGAGTGGCTGTGTTCCAGTGTATGGCTTTTTGTGAGTGGGTAGGGTACCCATGTATGGGAATATGACTACTGACTGTGATTGTGTTAGTGCTTATGCCCTAGTGACACTGCTTATTCTAGTTCTTATGATATATGAGTAAATGTGGCTGTCCTTATAAATGCATTGATGCAAATGTGTGGTGATTATGTGTGTATGTTTCACTGTCACTACCTGCTTTTTATTTCTGTCACCCCATAAGTTTATAGGCTCCTATGTCCATAAGCAGAAATATAACTCAATATGGCTGTTGGGGAACTTCTATACATGAATGTCAAAATGTGTTTATGTTTGTGTAGGGGACAGGGTACTTTAATTTGTACTGGTGAATCCAAGGATAAATGTGTTTGTGAGAGGCTTTATATCTATTATATAACGATATGTACTATATGTCCGCTATTTACTCGCTTCCCTGTTTGTTTTGTTTTTTTAACCCTTTCGTGGCAGGGCTAAAGTGCCTACATCGGAACAACTGTTCCGATGTAGACAAATTGAAACCACGCGATCGTGCACACGATCGCGAGATTTCAATTATTGGATCACGTCTGGGGGGCGTCCCTACAACCCTAGGAACGCCCTCCAGACCGCGATCAAATCCTGAAAGCACAGAAGGCTTCAGGACAGCCGTTAGCTATGACGTTCTATTCCGTCATAACGGCTTTAAAGCCCAGTGTAATTATGACGGAATAGAACGGCATAACGGCTTTAAAAGGTTAATATCAAACATAAAACTTTAAAGCAGGTGTTGCTCTACCTGGGACACAGGGTTCTGTTTGCCACCTGGGCCAAAGGCTGCCAGTCCTTCTCTGAATGTGTTAGCATTATATTATTGCACTATTCATATATCTGTGTGTTTAACACCCACAAAGAGTTAAATTCAGCTGCAGATCTGTAATGCTCTACTGAGAGCTAGCTAGACTAGACATATTGGTGACACAAGAGGTATTTGTGTGTAGACACCAATCAGCAGCTAGCTCCCAGCAGTGCATTGCTGCTCCTAAGCATACCTAAATATTATTTACAAAGGAAACCAAGAGAACAACGTAAATTTAATAGTAGAAGTAAACAGAAAATTCTCTCAAAATTGCATGTTCCATCTGATCCGTGAAAGTTTATTTTTGACTTTGATGTCCCTTTTTAATAAAAAATGCTATAAATATACCAGGGGTGTCCAAACTTCTTACCAGAAAGAGCCATGTTGAAAAATATTTTTCCAATCAGAGGCCACTGAGTAAAGTTTAAATATGTTATACAATACAACGGGGGGGGGATCTTTTTTTTTTAAAAGACATAAAACACATTTCGTTAAGCCCCTCCCCATCCTGCCCACAACATATCATACGTTTGCCAGGGGGGGGGGGTTGTCCCTCTTTTGAATTTTGAAATGTTGGGAGGTATGTATATATGCAGCCACCAATCAGCAGCGAGAACCTAGGTTCTTTGCTGCTCCTGAGATGAAAGCAAATTAAAATATAGCTGCAAGCAGCAATAGAGGTGGCCAGCGCATCATTTTTGCAATGCCATATAAGTAGTTATGTCACAAAATAAAGCTATACAACAACTGTTTATAGTTCTAACATAAGCATTTGGAGAGAAAAAAGACATTTTCGAAATGTTTGCGTTTTTTAAAATGGCTGCCACACCATATGACCTATACTTTCAACATGAACAGATGTAACTCTAGGTGACAATATATGGTTATACAGCAAATTTCACAGCTTTAACCTAAGCGGTTGGAAAGAAAACACAGTTTCAAAATTTTTGCGTAAACCAATATGGCTGCCACAGCTTGTGACTAATTCCTTCAACATGAACAACTGTGATTCTAGGTCACAATATAAGACTGTACAGCAAATTTCACAGTTCTTACATAAGCGGTTGCAGAGAAAATAGACTTTCGAAATGTTCGCCTAAACCAAGATGGCTGCCCGATCGTAAGATATACAGCCTCTATATTATGCACAATAGTGCTCACTATAGATGTCAATAAACATGGCAAAAATAAAGCATTTTTGTAAAAACTTTTTTGTTTTATTATGAATTTAAATATATCATTAAGCAATTTGAACAATTCAAAATGGCTGCCAAACCACATGACGTATCAACTTCTCTTGAACAAATCTGAATGTTAGTCATAAGATAACTCTATAAACAAAATTTCAAGTCTGTCCCATAAGCGGTTTCGGAGAAGAAGATTATTATAGTTTTTAAAAATGGCTCATACAAAACAAAATGGCCGCCAAGCTATGCAATGTATGGCTTTCAATTTGCACATACTAATGCTCAATATAGATCTCTACAATTTGCAGAAGTTTCATGAAAATTTGCAAATGTTTTATTTCACGAAGGCGACTGCGCAATGCAAATTTTAACGGCAATATTGTCTTTAAGGGTTATGACTATGTATAATCATGTGTCTATTACACTGTAATATTGTTAAATATTGTAAAACTAATGTATAAAGTGCAAAATTACGCAATTAAATGGCGATAAAAAGGTTAATGTCTCACAGCAGCCATGTTGATTATGGAAAAATCGTAATTTTTACAATCTTGGTAGAGGACCATGCAAGGAGCATATGTGCAAAATTGCGCTTTATTGCACTAAGCGGTTTAAGAGAAGAAGATGTTTAAAGATTTTTGCAAAATGCAAGATGGTTGCTACATCATGTGACCAAGTCACTTCTGTTGAGCAATGGCAAATCTAGGTCATAGCAGCACTAAGCACAGCAAGTTTCAAAGTTGCAACATAAGCAGTTCCAGAGCTAAAGATTATTAAGCAGTTCTCAAAATTTGTCGCAAAAAACAATATGGCTGCTTAACCTTATGACCTATGAGTTCAATATTGCATAATATGTAGCAGAGCAATAGTATGTATCTTGACAAAGGCTCCCTGGAGAGCTGAAACGCGTAGAAAACCACACCACAACCTGTTTGAAAAGATTTATTTGGCTCCCAGGACCGTCTAAACCAGCTCAGGGGGAATAACCACAAAACAGCACTGAGTAGACGGTAGGAGTGAAGAGTGAATGAAGGAGAAAGAAAACTGTAAGTGTGCACACTTAGGAGACACATTGTGATTTAAAGTAACGCTGAAACACAGGCGAGTGTTTATACCTGCCTCCTCCCACACCGGAACTCCGGACAGTAAGATTGGGGAGAGAACCAGCTGTAGTAGCAGCCTGAAAAGAGCCCAGGAAACAGCTGTCTAGTGGCTCATATAAGACAATTCCAACACATCTATGAACGAACTTTATGCCTGAACACTAGGATTTGGCTGATAGATTAAAGAGCCGAATGCAACAGACTGCATTTACCAGTGTATGACACCATAGTCTGCTTAAGCAAGTGTGACAGTAATTTAAGTACTAAGAGACATTAGCCTTATGTAGGAAAATTCCACTTTTTTCCCTGTGGTTTATGCTTAAAACTACGAGATCTTTTACACTTATATTGATGTTATGATGATGTTATGATGATGTTATGGTAATTGAATGTCCAATCCATGCAATATATGACCAAAGGCTTGTTTTTATAATTAACAGTTGAGTGATATTAACCATCTAGTGTTATTAACCATTTAGGTTTTAGAAGTGAACACCGGTGTTTTTAGAAAAAGATTGATTGCATTTTTAGATCTATTATTGAATGTATTGTTTGAAATAGGAAATTAATCCTCTAAATGAATTGAACCCTTCAAATAGATTGTACTTGAGAAATATTATTGTATATTTTTTTAACTAATTAATAAATTAATGTGGACTTTGCTTTAAACTAACGATTGTATTAATTTGCTTTATTATAATTATCCACATTCAGATACACATAGTGTTTACTAATCAATCAGACAGCCTTAATTGGCGCCACTTCCAATCAGTATTTTTTAGTATGTATCAGCATACCTGATTTCAAGAGTTTAGCATAAGTAATTTGTGTTTTGTGAGCAATTGACTCAAAAGAGGAAGTATTGAATTACAAATAATTACGATAAACATAAAACCGATATTGCTGCCGCATCATGTGACTGATTCTCTCCTAATGAGCAATTATGAATCTAGGTCACAATATAAGACTGTACAGCAAATTTCACAGTTCTTACATAAGCGGTTGCAGAGAAAATAGACTTTCAAAATTTTCGCGTAAACCAAGATGGCTGCCCGATCGTAAGATATACAGCCTCCATATTACGCACAATAGTGCTCACTATAGATGTCAATAAACATGGCAAAAATAAAGCATATTGTAAAACGGTTTTTGTTTTATTATTAATTTAAATATATCGTTAAGCAATTTTGAACAATTCAAAATGGCTGACAAACCACATGACGTATCAACTTCTCTTGAACAAATCTGAATGTTAGTAATAAGATAACTCTATAAACAAAATTTCAAGTCTGTCCCATAAGCGGTTTCGGAGAAGAAGATTTTTATAGTTTTTAAAAATGGCTCATACGAAACAAAATGGCCGCCAAGCTATGCAATGTATGGCTTTTAAATTGCACATACTAATGCTCACTATAGACCTCTACAATTTGCAGAAGTTTCATGAAAATTTGCAAATGTTTTATTTCACGAAGGCGATTGCGCAATGCGAATTTTAACTGCAATATTGTCTTTAAGGGTTATGACTATGTGTAATCATGTGTCTATTACACTGTAATATTGTTAAATATTGTAAAACTAATGTATAAAGTGACAACACTACGCAATTAAATGGCGATAAAAAGGTTACAGCAGCCATGTAGAGTATGGAAAAATCGCAGTTTGAACAAACTTGGTAGAGGACCTTGCAAGGAGCATATGTGCAAAATTGCGCTTCATTGCACTAAGAGGTTTAAGAGAAGAAGATGTTTGAATATTTTTGCAAAATGCAAGATGGCTGCCACATCATGTGACCAAGGCACTTCTCTTGAGTAATAGCAATTTTAGGTCATAATAGCACTAAGCACAGCGAGTTTCAAAGTTGTAACATAAGCATTTCCAGAGCTAAATATTTTTAAGCGTTTGTCGAAATTTGGCGCAAAAAGCAATATGGCTAGTTCAATATTGCATGAGATGTAGCACAGCAATAGGCTGTACCAGCATACCTGATTTTAAGAGCTTTGCAAAAACAGTTAAGCAGTTATGGGCAATTGAATACAAAGCTTGGCGGAATAAAAAGAATAATAATAATAATCCGAACAATAACAATAGGTTGTCCTGCAACTTTGTTGCTGGCCACCTAATAATATAAGTAAATTAGAAAGTTGTTTAAAATTGCATCATCTATCCGAATCATGAAAGAAAATTTTTGGGTTTCATGTCCCTTTAATAAAGAAAGAGAGTATTAATTAGACAAAACCAGATAATTTAAAAAAAATGCTAAATAATATTTATCGTAATTACCACACAACAAAAAAATCAAAAACAATTAGTATTTTACAAATTATTACATTTTGAAAGTATTGAGAATAAAATACAGATTTACATAAATACATTGATTTTTTTTATATTTCAGCGCTTGATTTGTCTTATTTTCAAAAATATGAAAAATAATGTAAATAAAAATATACAGTATACATAAACACATATAAGAAAAAAGGGAGGAACCATATGTATATTAGGTTTCTCTCTGTGTTGACACTTCCTGTGACATATGCAAATGCATGCACACAGTGAAATCATTTATTTGGCAGGCATGCAAGTGAGGAGCACACTGTTCAACTACAAGTGTGTAATGTGAAGTAAGTAATAGAAAACCCAGCAAGGGCAGCAACAGCTTGGCAGACAGGCACATTGCAGGTACTTCTTTACTGTTCTGTTGTATACTTATGCAAGCAATAAGATAATTACAAAAACCCTCATAAGTTTGAGTATTTCAGCCTTTGAGGAACCAGTGTGACACTATAAATCACCCCTGTCTGAATCAGCTTTACAATCTTCTTGTATATTTAGGGTTTAGCGCACAACTTGTAATCTTGGTGACTGTAAGTCGAAAGTAATTTTTGCTCACTCACAATTATAGTCTAGTACACACTGCATCTGCATGTCGGATAGCGTGGGTGGGCTAAATCCCTCATATAATAGATTTCTATTGGTGGGGGCACAGTAAAATTCATGTTGAATGTTGCTTGTGCGCTAAGCCGATGGTATACTAAGCTGAGGGTGCGGAAAACTGAGTTCATCATGTAGTTTTATGCTATACTATTAATAATAATGGTTTACTTATAGATACTGTATATCTTGAGCAATAGGGTGCGCTGACATCTGTATGTAGCATTGTGCGGATGCTCTAAATTGCTCATATAATAGACTTCTATGAGGATACACAAGAAAATTCATATTGGATATCACCCAATGGTGCACAAGTAGCAGAGTTCTTAATTTAGTTTTGCACTGTACTATTTTAACGAAATTTAGGCATAAATACACATACACACATATATACACACATACTACTTTAATCTTTTTCTAGTCCCGCCCCTTGTCATATACCATATACCTTTAAAGGGACAGTATACTGTAAAATAGTTTTTCCCTTAATGTGTTTACAATTGCTTTTTTTACCAACTGCAGAGTAAAAAATGTATGAAAATTAGCTTTTTAAGGTTTATTTCTGTATATTAAAGCTCTGATTTTGTGTTTTGAAGCCACAGCCTAATAAAATAGGTTGAGCTTGTAGTTATAATCAGATC
This sequence comes from Bombina bombina, assembly GCF_027579735.1. NCBI lineage: Eukaryota > Metazoa > Chordata > Amphibia > Anura > Bombinatoridae > Bombina > Bombina bombina. The sequence goes on from NC_069500.1 coordinate 750,771,008, forward strand.
TCATTACTGTATCACATTGTGCACATATACCTGCTTCTTTATCTTATATCTGTCCTTAAAACAATCACCAATACTTTGAGAGAACAATGGAAAATCAACATTGTATTACCTTATCTCTGCTATATCCGACTGGGAGTGTAATTTCTTCTGCTGGCTGTGTTTACAAAGCTTATCTATAGCTGGTACGCGTGGCCACAAACTTTCAGAATAGGTGGGGATACCACATGCTAAATTAACAATTTCAAATGCCAATATAAGGGTAAAGGAGCTACTTGTAAACAATTTAATACACTCCAGCAGGTAAAGTGGATCATTGGGAACAAATTAAAGGGGAGAAAATTTTTGAGTAAACTGTCCCTTTAACTCTGGCCAATTTTTTTTTTTTAAATAAACCTTTGATTACATAGGGCTCAATTTATCAAACGATGGCGAACTGGGACTCAGTTTATCAAGTGACGGCAGGCAAGGGAGTACATATGTGCCCCTGTCCGCCCCAGCTTACCGCTGGCGGGCAGCAATCCGTTGGAGGAATTCAGCATTTGTAGCAGGAGATTGAAGTTCTCCACCTAAGAGGTGGAGAAGAGAGTAGGAAGCAGCAGTCTGATGACCGCTGCTTGATAAATACTGACTGCAGGTTCTCTTGTGAGAACCTGCAGTCATAGGGGGCAAACGGCTTGATAAATCGAGCTGTAAGTATTAAGACTAGATGACGTAAGCCTTTTTTTCCATAGCATTTAATGTGTTTTGCTATGTAAACCAGCAAGCTAATGGTTTACTGCAGGTCTCAAAAAGTGTTACATTTTTACATCGAATTTTGGACTTCGCTCGTGCGACACTTAACTCACCACTGGTAATATGAGTGCTGATAACACTCTTTGTAGGTTGCCACCTTTCCAGGAATGACCCGGACGGTTTCCATTTGTGTGTCTGGGTTTGAAGCTGAGTCAGGGTTTGGTGGGAAAGTGATATGTCTATTTGCAACATATTTCTCTCTTGCGTGTGTGTGTCTTTGTGTTTGTCAGTGTCTTTCTGTGTGTGTGAGTCTGTGTGTGAGGCAGAATGTGTGTGAGAGTGTGTGTTAGTGTGTAAGTGAGAGTGTGTGTGTGTGTGAGTGAGAGTGTGAGTGAGAGTGTGTGTGTGAGTGTGTTAGTGTGTGAGTGTGAGTGTGTTAGTGTGTGAGTGAGAATGTGTGTGAGTGAGAGTGTGTGTGTGTGTGTGTGAGTGAGAGTGTTAGTGAGAGTGTGAGTGAGAGTGTGTGTGAGATTGTGTGTGAGAGTGGGAATATCTATGTAAAAGTTTGTGTTTATGTGCTATTATACATAGTGTGTTCTATGCAAACATTTTATTTGCTGTTCTGTTCATGGTGCAAGAGTGTTTATATATATATATTAGGCGATAAGCCTGCCCAGAGGGCAGTCTATTTTAAAAAACTACAAACTCCAAAGCTAATATTACAAAAACTAAAAATGTTAAATTTACAGAAAAAATAAACAAAGCTATCCAAAATAAAAAAATTAAACCTATACTAATACCCCTATGTGACAGACCTCGGATACCCCGACTGGGTATCTCCTCCAAAAGGTCCTGCTTCCTCCCCAGAGCCTGTAGCTGTATAGCTGCAATGTGTAGCTATAGAGCGGAGAGAAGTGATTATAGCCAGAGCCCACCCAAATAACCAGACAAGACCAGTATTCAGGTGAAACACGAACAGACTTTATTGTGAAAACAACACAGTTTATATACACATTTAGAGCCTTATTTGATCCCAAGATCTCCGGCCATTCCCGCCCCTCCAGACAGTCTGGTGCCTCAATAGGAGCCACAGTCACATAGTGCCCCCACAGAGTCTAGGTCATGGTTACGGGGTGATCCCGGGGGAGCGGCAGCATTTCCAAAGTGTCGTTGGAAAGCTCCTGGTCCGCAGATGCCACAGTCCGGAGTTACAGCCTGGCAAAGATATGGAGGTGGGGGTGTCCAAAACCCCCGGTTCCCGGGTGAGCTCCCCCTCGGCAATCACCACAGCCCTTGTCCACCAAAGGCACAACAAATCCCCAAAAGAGTGGAGCTCTGGGACAAAGGGCCTCTGGAGCAACCTAGGGTAAAGTTCAGCGGGGGACCACTAGCAAGTCCAGCCGGCGAATAGTTCCATAAGCCCGGCAAGGCATGAAGGGGCCAAGCGGCAGGGATCATCTCTTTTAGTGACAACATATAAGCAGTGTAAAACAAGTAACAAGGGGTTTGGGGCACAACGCAATACAATATTGAAGGGAGGGTGACCTTGGCAATTTGGTATCCGTGACAGAGCTACCCCCCTATAGTCCGGCAGACCCGGCTAGATCCCAATGGACCGGCTTGGGGCTATCCGGTGATAGTACTCTATTTTTAGGTTGCCGGGAGAGGTCATCCCATCCCCCACAACATCTCCCACTAGAAAACACCACACCACATAACACATAAAGTACTTTACACCCCACCCCTGGGTTTATGGCATCACTGATGCTCCCTGTTAGCATTCATCCCATGCACCCGGAGGCACAGGGATATCTACATAATGCCAAGTCCCGTCACTCAGTTCCCCAAAATAGGTTTCCATTTCAGGCCCCAGAACATGTGCCCACCCCCAAGCAACACTCACAGAGGGGACTCCTGACTCTCTCATGAAAGGCATCTGCCGCTAGAGAGCATGGCAGATTGACCCTTCTCTCTGCAATCTGGCCAGCCGCTGGGGAGAAGGTAGGGTAGCTGAGGCTTCTGCAGCACAAGGTTGGGGACCTGGGCCAACTGCCTAGCATTCCTGGGGTTCACAGGTAGAGGCTGTAATCTCAATCACCCCCACTGGAAAGTCCTCCTGGACGGGGAAAGGACAGTGATAAGCATCCACCTGCCTTGTTGCCAGCTCCCCTGCTGAATGGACCACAGCCACCACTCCAGGGCTGTCTCTCCCTTGCTCTGGGATGCATAATAGGAGTGGGCAGAAGCTAGAGCTCTTCTGTTGAGTCAATATAGGGGACCACCTCAGCCTCCTCCAGGACCACAAGAACATACTCCGGCTTTGCAGTTTGCACCGCTTCTCCATTATAATCCATAGGTGTGGGTGGAGGGCAGCGAGCAATCTCCCTCTCAGGGCTCAGCTCTGGCCCTTCAACTGTGGTGATGCCAGGGCCACCCTTCACTGGGGAGAAAGGTGGGCTACCTCCCCTCCCTGGGAAGGGCTCTGCCGATGGGGAGAGAGATCTGCTATCTCCTCTCCATGTAAATCATCCTGATGCTGGGGAGAGAGGTGGGCTACCTCCGCTCGCTGTGAATGGCTCTGCTGCTTGGGAGAGAGACCGTCTGTCTCCTCTCCTGGTAAGGGGTTCTGCCACTGGGGTGAGGGGTGGGCTACCTCCGCTCCCTGGGAAGGGCTCGGCCGCTGGGGAGAGGAACCAACTGTCTCATCTACCGGGAAGGGGTTTTGCCACTGGGGAGAGTGACCGGCTCTCTCCTCTCCCTGGAAATCATCCTTCTGCTGGGGAGAGAGGTAGGCTACCTCTGCTCCCTGGGAAGGGCTCTGCCACTGGGGAGAGAGACCGGCTGTCTCATCTCCCGGGAAGGGGTCCTGCCTCTTGAGAGAAAGAACGGCTGTCTCCTCCCCCTGGATATCAATCTGCTGCTGGGGAGAGTGGTCGACTACCTCCTCTCCCTTGAAATCCTTCTGCTGCAGGGGAGAGAGGTGGGCTACCAACGATCCCTGGAAAGGGCTCTGTCGCTGGGGAGAGAGGTCGGCTACCTCCTCTCCCTGAAACGGGTTCTGCCGCTGGGGAGAGAGGTGGGCTACCTGCTCTCTCTGGAAATCATTCTGCTGCTGGGGAGAGAGGTGGGCTACCTCTGCTCCCTAGGAAGGGCTCTGCCGCTGGGGAGAGAGGTGGGCTACCTCTGCTCCCTTGGAAGGGCTCGGCCGCTGGGGAGAGAGACCGGTTGTCTCCTTTCCCTGAAACTCATCCTGCTGCTGGGGAGAGAGGTCGGCTACCTCCTCTCCCTGGAAATCATTCTGCCGCTGGGGAGAGAGGTCAGCTACCTCTGCTCCCTGGTAAGGGCTCTGTCAATTGTCCCCATTGCTGACCTTTCAGCCAGGACTTCAGAGCTTTTGGCTATTTCTTCCTGATAGTCCCAGGCAAAGGGAGCCTCACCAGGCTGCTGAGCCGAGTCTAGCAGCTTTTTGTAGGCCACTTCCAGCTCCCATTCCTGGACACTTGTAAAATCCAGATTGCTTGTAGCCAGGGTACCCCAGAGATATTCAGCAGTCTCTCTCAATACTTGCTAATTTCCTCAAGTCTCCACTCTGCCTCACTCCCAAAGTCTTGGTCCTCTGTCAGTTTTTTTAAAAAGCAATCCAGGGCTACCGAAGCCAAAGCTCTCTGGGGGGAGGTCTTCCTCCAGCCATGGCCGCACCTGCATAGCGTACCATCGGAGGGTACGGTAGTCGTCATCCAGCACCATCTCTGTCCAGACCAATCCATCTAATGTAGATAGCCATTCCTCACTGAGCTGCTCTCCCAGGAAAATATTTAAAGATTCAAAAAATGAAGTGCAGCAAAAGTGAAATATAGCAGGTTTATTCAGCACATAAAGTTAAAAAAAAAACATGCAACGGTTCGGGAACTCCTTCCCTTAGTCATGCAATAAAAATTGTGGTACAAAGTATCCTTATATACCCCTCAGCCACCAGGGGGCAATAGAGGGATATTTACAAATTTAAAGGATTACTTTCTGTTATATTTTTTAAGCTAAACAACTAACATATTAAAGTTAATAAACATTAATTAAAACCTACTGACCTATATTTTCTCCAAAACGAAGTTTCATAACATTCCAAAAGTTATATCTTTTATTCGCCGATGATGTCACGTTATCCTGCCCACTATTTTCAGCACTGCATGTTCAAAATACTTAAACCAATAACTGTGTTTAAAGCGCCATTTTGAAACCTAGGTATTGTAAACGGATTGGTACAGAGCAAAGGATACCCACGGAGTGGGTTTGGAAAACAATTACATTTGCAGACAAGATTTCTGATATACAGTAGAGATATGTTAATGAAATGCTATTGATAAAAAGCGTATTTGGGGTAGTTAGTTAGTAACAGGCATAGAAAATATTTACTTACAGTGGCCCTTTAACTGTTTATTAACCAGATTACCACTAGACAGTATATCACAAATCACAGAATGGGACCACAATACTACAAACTGATACTATATAAGTAAATGCAAAAAAATTGCATCTATCCCAAAACATTGCAGGTTTTTTTTTAACTATGTGCTGAATAAACCTGCTATATTTCACTTTTGCTGCCACTCCATTTTTTTAATCTTTAAGTATTTACCTGTAGGGTGTGGTGGTGTGCAGTGAACTGTGTGTTGGACTGTACTGCTTGTTGTTGCTGCTCTCCCAGGAAAGGCACTCGTAAGTCTAGCTGGAGCCAGTACCTTTCCTCAGCAGTGAGGAGGACCTTTCCATATCAGTCCTGCTCTTGTTGAACAGCCTCTCTCCATAGTTGCAGGCAGATAATGTCCCTCAATTCCAGTTCGTCCTGTGCAGAACCAGGACCATCCAGCTGGGCCAGCGCCTTTTGCACTCTCCATAGAAACTCAGCTTCCATGGTTGCAGGCTACTGTGGCACTTTTCCTGTGTCAGCAGGAACCGTGTGGAAGAAGCAGATCCCACCGTTGTCACCAATGGGACGGACCCCGGATACCCCGACTGGGTATCTCTGCCAAAAGGTCCTGCTTCCTCCCCGGAGCCTGTAGCTGTATGGCTGGAATGTGTAGCTATATAGCGGAGAGAAGTGATTATAGCCAGAGCCTACCCAAATAACCAGACATAACTAGCATTCAGGTGAAACACAAATAGACTTTATTGTGAAAACCACACAGCTTATATACACATTCAGAGTCTTATCTGATCCTAAAATCTCCCGCCATTCCCGCCCCTTCAGACAATCTGGAACCTCCATAGGAGCCACATTCACATAGAGCCCCCACTGTGCCTAGGTCACGGTTTTTAGGGTGGTCCGGGGGGGGCAGGGTGTCGTTGGAAAGCTCCTGGTCCACAGATGCCACAGTCCAAAAAGCGGCATGTTCCGTTACTGGGGACCAGAGTTACAGCCTGGCAAAGATATGGAGGGGAGGGTGTCCAAAACCCCCGGACAGCCCTTGTCCACCAAAGGCACAACAAATCCCCAAAAGAGCGGAGCTCTGGGACAAAGGGCCTCTGGAGCGACCTAGGGTAAAGATCAGCTCTTTTAATGACAACGTATAAGCAGTGAAAAACAAGTAGCAAGGGGGTCGTAGCACAACGCAATCCAATATTGAAGGGAGGGTGACCTTGGGAATTTGGTATCTGTGACACCCTATAAAAATAAAAAATCCCTTCTAAAATAAAAGCAACCCCTAATCTATCAATATACTACCAATAGCCTTTAAAATTGCCTTTTGTAGGGCATTGCCCTAAAGAAATCAGCTCTTTTACATACAAAAATTGCAAAGTACCCCTTAACAGTAAAACCCCCCACCTAACCACCCAACTAAAATAAAAAAAAACTAAGTCTAAAAAAACCTAAGCTAGCCATTCCCCCTAAAGGGGCATTTGTATGGGCATTGCCCTTAAAAGGGCATTCAGCTCTTTTACTGCCCTTAAAAGGGCAATCAGCTCTTTTACAGCTCAAAAGACCCTAATCTAAAACAAAAAAGCCACCCCCCCAAAAAAAAGCCTAAGACTAAGCCCCAAATAGGTACTCACTGTTCCTGAAGCCCGGCTCCATCATCTTCTATCTTCATCCGGAGCGAAGGCGGCACGGAGCGGAGGTATCTTCCCTGATGTGTGGATCCGGAGCGGTGGTTCTCAGCGGCGGTCCTCAATGGCAGTCTTCAGCGGTGGTGATCCTCAGCGCCGTGGAGGCTCCTCTTCATCTGATCTCTGTCGTACACTAAAAATGTAATGGAAGGTACCGCATTCACTTTGGGGTACCTTGTATTCCTATTGGCTGAAATTTTGAAATCAGCCAATAGGATTAGAGCTACTGAAATCCTATTGGCTGTTCAAATCAACCAATAAGATTTCAGTAGCTCTCGTCCTATTGGCTGGTTTCAAAATTTCAGCCAATAGAAATGCAAGGTACCCCAATAAATATGGTCTCCACGCCCAGCTGAGGACCGCCCCCTCTGAGGATTGCCACAGCTGAGGACCACTGCTCCGGATCCGTGCATCAGGAAAGAAAGCTCTGCACCCCCGCTCCGTGCCGCCTTCGCTCCGGGTGAAGATAGAAGATGATGGAGCCGCATGGAAGAAGACCTTCTCCACCGGACTTCAGGAACAGTGAGTACCTATTTGGGGCTTAGTCTTAGGTTGTTTTTTTTGGGGGGGGATTATAGGGTTTTTTGGTCTGTAAAAGAGCTGATTGCCCTTTTAAGGACAATGTCCATACAAATGCCCCTTTAAGAGCAATGGGTAGTTTAGGTTTTTTAGTGTTAGTTTTTTTTATTTTGGGGTGTTTGTTGTGTGTGGTGGGGTTTACTGTTGGTGGGGGACTTAGTATTTTTTTACATGTAAAAGAGCTGTTTAACTTGGGGCAATGCCATACAAAGGGCCCTTTTAAGGGCTATTGGTAGTTTAATTTAGATTAGCAGGTGTTTTTATTTTGGGGGGGCTTTTTTCTTTTCATAGGGGTATTAGATTAAGTATAATTTTGTTTATTTTTTTCTGTAATTTTAGACTTTTTTATTTTTTAACCTTTGTTAGGTTAGGGGGCTTAGTAATTAAATTACACCTAGATTCCGAGTTATGCACGCTATAGGGAAATTAACAAACGCAACAAAGTTGCATTATTTGACCCTCTATAGCGCAGCTATTACAAGTTTTCAAACAGCCGGCTTGTGCGTGCAATATGGCTGCGTTGAGCTCCATACCGCACACAATTCAAGCGCTGTTTTGACGTGCTCGTGCACGCTTTCTCCATAGACATCAATGGGGAGAGTGGGTCAGAAAAAAGCCTAACACCTGCGATCGCGGAAAGAAAAGCTGGAGGTCCTCTTCATGCGATTATCCGCCGCACACTGAGGATTAAAATGCAAGGTACCCCTTTTATACTGGGGGTACCATTGCATTCCTATTGGCTGAAAATTTTGAATCAGCCAATAGGAATTAGGGTTGCTAAAATCCTATTGGCTGTTCAAATCAGCCAATAGGATGAGAGCTAAGCTACTAAAATACTAATGACTGATTTGAATAGCCAATAGAATTTTAGCAGCCCTAATTCCTATTGGCTGATTCAAAATTTTCAGTCAATAGGAATGCAATGGTACCCCCAGTATAAAAGGGGTACCTTGCATTTCAATCCTCAGTTCTCCACGTCGGATCGATGGACCTCCGCCTTGGACTTTCGCCTGGACCTCCGCCTCCGCTTATCGACCGCTATGCCTCCGCAGGGATGAAGAAGATGCCGGTCCCGCGATGGAAGAAGATGGAGGCGCCTGGATGAAGATGCCGCATGGATGAAGATGGAGCCGCCTGGATGAATGAATATGGAGCTGCCGGGATGAAGATCCTTCAAGCGGGACTTCAGCAACTGTCAGTGGATCTTCGGGGGTTAGTGTTAGGATTTTTAAAACTTTTTTTGGGTGGGTTTTGTTTTTAGTTTAGGGTTTGGGCTTTTCGTAAAAGAGCTAAATGCCATTTTCAGGGCAATGCAAAAGAGCTAAATGCCCTTTTAAGGGCAATGCGTAGCTTAGGTTTTTGTTAGAGTTAGGTTTTTTTATTTTGGGGGGTTGGTTTTTACTGTTGGGGGGTCTTTGTATTTTGTTTACAGGTAAAAGAGCTGCTTAACTTAGGGAAATGCCCTACAAAAGGCCCTTTTAAGGGCTGTTGGTAGTTTATTGTAGGCTAGGTTTTCTTTTATTTTGGGTGAGATTTTTTATTTTTATAGCGCTATTAGATTAGGTGTAATTCTTTTTTATTTTTGATAATTTCGTTTGTTATTTTTTGTAATTTAGTCTTTTTTTTATTTTTTGTAATTAAATAGTTTGTAATTTTTATAGTAGTGTTAGGATTTTTTTAATATGTAATATAGTTTATTTAATTGGTAGTTAGTTTAATTTTAGTTTAATAGTTATATTAGTTTAATTGTTAGTTTAAACTTAGTTTTTTAATTTGACAGATAAGTTTTAATTTAATTTAAGGTAGGGAAATTGTAATTTTAATATAAAGTTAGGGGGGCATTAGGTTTAAGGGTCACTAGTTTAAATTAGTTTATTGCGATGTGGGGGCTTTTGGTTTAGGGGTTAATAGTTTAATTTAGTATATTTTGTTGTGGGGGCAGTTCAGGGGTTAATAGATTTATTATGGCGGTGGTGTAGGGCTTAATAACTTTAGTATAGTGGGGGTGATGGGGGGGACGGCAGATTAGTGGTTAATAATATTTAAATAGTGTTTGCGATGCGGAAGAGCCTCGGTTCAGAGGTTAATAGGTAGTTTATGGGTGTTAGTGTAACAGTTTAGTTATGAGTTTTATGTAACAGTTTTGTTGCGTAAAAACTCATAACTACTGCTCTCAGATGACGAAACGGATCGTGTCGGTATAGGCTGCAACGCAAGCTTTTTAGCCTCACCGCAAAACTCAAAATGGCTGCACTATGGAAGTCCCATGAAAATACGTAATTTTTACGTGTGCGGGACTGACGTTGCGTTACAGGCTAAAAGGCTTGCAGGTGGATTATTTTAGCTACACGCAGCCAACATTTTTTTGGCTGCCTCGCGCAGCCAAGATTCCTTTGAGGATGCGTGCGCAACTGGCGACGGACGCATTACAAACGCGATTATAATATAGATATACACATACATATAAATGCTCTATAATTCTCCCCCTTTTTTTGAATTATTTTTATACATATACATATACTGTCTGCATCTGTGATCTGTCTTCATATGGTAAAGGGAGCACAATCATCAGCATGAGGCAGAAGGTTGGATATAGGTACTATGTCAACAGAGTACGCTAGGCAAAGTACCCTGTGAAGTAGTACCTACCTCAATGTTGCTTAAGGGGTTAAACTTTCATGATTCCGATATTTTTAAGAGATTTTTCTATTTACTTCTTTTATCAAATGTACTTTGTTCTCTTGGTTTCTTTTCTTTTAAAAGCAAACCTAGGTAGGTAAAGAAGCAGCAATGCATTACTGGGAGCTAGCCGGTAATTGGCCATTACAAACATATGCCTCTTGTCCCTAGCTCACAAGTAGCGCATTACTGACTTCAACAATGCTGTCAATCACCGTGTCATGAGCGCTTCCGTTCATCGCCGTGTCGCCGCGGCTCCCGGAACTCCTCTGTGTCTCTGACGTCATGTTGCTTAGCAACATGACGCTTTCTCTCACACCCCTCTGATGACGGTTACGCTCCTGCCCTTTAAATCTCGGCGGGAGATCTGAATCTGGGCCCGTTTGTTTGTTTCCCTGGATTGTGAGTACCATATCAGTTTTATTCTTCTGTGTACCGACTTCTGCCTGCCTGACCAAGCCTCTTGCCTAATCCCTACTTGCTGATATTTGGACATTGACTTCTGCCTGCCTGACCTTGCCTGTAGCTATTACCCTTTTGCTGACACTTGGATGCCGACTTCTGCTTGCCTGACCCTGTCTTTTGCCTATACCTTTTGCTGATATTTGGATGCCGACTTCTGCCTGCCTGACCTTGCTTTGGCCTTTACCTTTAAACCTATTCTTTGTTAAACAAGACCTGCTTAAAGGGACATTTACTTTTACAAGCTGCAAAAGAGAACTTTGCCTTTCTGTTTGTTATACACCTGCTTAAAAGGGACATTTACTTTTACAAGCTGCAAAAGAGAACTTTGCCTTTCTGTTTGTTATAAACCTGCTTAAAGGGACATTATACTTTTACAAGCTGCAAAAGAGAACTTTTCCTTTGTTTTACAAGCCTGCTAAAGAGGACCTTTTTCAGAAGCTTCAAAGTAAGAGCATTTCCTTTTTGTTCTTTGTACTACTTAAAGGGACGTTTTATCCTTTGTGGCTTTCCTGCATTCTGGAACAATATTCATTTTTGTTATCTTCTAATCTGCTTCCTGAGTGGGTCACGTCCTGGATATTTCTCAGTGTGCTAGCGTGTGCTTTCAATTCACGCTAGCAGTTGGGTTACATCCCGGATTGATTCCAGAGCGGCTGACACACCGTCTTCCAGCCGAGGCCTTTTCAGCTCTTTTACATAAGCAAATGTTTTGAGTACACAATATCCTCTTCAGCTAGGGGGACCTTCAGGACATGTGAGATCAGGACCCCAACAGCTATATGTGGCGTACAATAAGCTCTTTCTGTTAATGTTTGTTTCTAACTCACATTGTCATGATTGTCACTATTAGTACTGTTGTTGTCTTCATAACTGTGAGCAGGTTAGGGTGTGTGGAACTCAGAATGCAGGAACAGATATACTGAACAACAAAAGTCTTTTGAAAGCTTTACTGAATGATACGTAGAAGAACAGTTTTTAGTTTAAATTAAATATCACAGAAATTGCAAGTTTGAATATAGCCCCAATGCAGAAACTAAAGTCCTATACAAAGTTCAGAATACTTAAGTAGGTTGCAGTAAAAAAAAAGTCCAGTGGGCACTGTTGCTTAGTCTCACCTTTAAATTGTGACAATCTCCCCCCCTAAATTGTGCAGTAGAGGGTGAGAGTGTCAGAGGACACCATGTAGGCACAGCAGACACAGCCGGTTTATGGAAAGCTGTCACTGGTATAGCAAACACAGGATATTCAGCAGGCACAGGATACTGTTGGTGAGACTGTCATGGGATAACAGTAGGTACAGCGTCAGGAACAATGTGAGCATACGCAAGTGCAAGGTAAATGTGCTTGGTCTCTTGAACAAGGTGAGCAATCACAGCTATCAGTTAATTATGCTTGGTACCTGGAACAAGGTGAGCATAGACAGGTATCAGGTAAGGATGCTTGGTCTCTGGAGCAAGGTGAGCATACGCAGGTAACAGGTAAGTATGCTTGGCTTTGAGGAACTAGTAGAACATATGGAGGTGCAAAGTATGCTTGGCTTTCATTAACCAGATGAGCATACGCAGGTGTCAGTTAATTACACCTGGTACCTGGAACAAGGTGAGCATACGCAGGTATCATGTAAGTATGTTTGGTCTCTGCAACAAGGTGAGCATACGCAGGTAACAGGTAAGTTTGCTTGGCTTTGAGGAACTAGGAGAGCATATGCATATGCAAAGTAATTTTGCCAAACTCCAAGAGCAAGGTAGGTAGTAAATCAGCCCAGGGTGATGGGCTGAGTGACCTTTTATAGGAATTCCTACTCCAATAGCCTCCAGGTGGAAATTCCGGTAATTAGGACATGGTCCCTTTAAATCTAAGCAGTGCGCAGCTGTGCACACCTTGAGAGCTGTAGCAGCAGCTATAGGAGTTGAGTCTCGGTGTCCCTCCACGGGGGACATCGAGACTGAAGAAACCACTCTTGGTGTTTGCCGAGACTGGGAGCCGGACAAGGATCCAGGTAAGTCCTGACAATAACTGTCAATATTTGCATTTATTGATTGTAAAAGCACAGTTTCCGGTTTAGTGTGATCTGAAACCAAGGCTACAGGTTTATATTACAAGGATTTATGATATATTCCTATAATGTATTTTAACAGTACTGAAACTTTAAAGCAGGAACCCTCTTCCATCGCAACATTGTATCTGTATTTTTTTTTTAAAGGGCAATGTGTTTTCATGCATTCTAACTCCAAACACGGTTATAACAGTGCATTTGACAGCACTTGTTCCTTCGTTACTGAACTCACATTCCCATACGCGCAATCATGTTTACAAGTTCAATAATGTAGGTAAAAGCACAGTAAACTTCTTTTCTCCACTGACTTTCCTTACTGACTTTTCTTTACTGACTTCCTGATATCACACCTTCGTTAATTAACTGAATAAGTATTATCCATTAAACAGAGCCTCAGACATCTCATCTACCAGATTCTTTGGGTCCCGAATTTGAGACAATTAATGTTTCTTAACAAACCAGCTTTGAACTAGCTGTTTATTTTCAACCACATCAAATTTAAAATTGCTGAAAACTTCAAAATTATTCAAAAGACACCAAGACACTGAGGGGCCGATTTATCAAGGGCCAAATCGCCCCTGATGCCCCTGTTTCCTCACGAGCCTTCAGGCTCGCCGGAAACAGCCGTTAAGAAGCAGCGGTCTTAAGACCGCTTCTCCTTAACTAGTCCGTTGTCTCTGAGGCGGCAGACAGCAATCAACCCATTCAGATACGATCGGGTTAATTGATACCCCCTGCTAGCGGCCGAATGGCTGCAAATCTACAGTGGGCTGCACTGCACAAGCAGTTCACATTCAGCAGATGTAAAAGATAAAAAAAGAAGGCGCCACCATAGTGCACAATCAGATGATTAAAACACGCCAAATGTACAAGTAAGACCGTACTTACAAGCTGTATGACACTTGAGAAGTGTCACAAATGCCTTCTGGACTGTTAGGAGTCGTCCAGCTAACTCACACTGGTGGATATCGGAGTAGCTCTGGAGTGTAGGAGCGACGATAGGCAAACAGCATGCAGTATCCAGCCACAGGCTTTTCACAGAGCCGGATCGTCTAATACTAGTCCACTAATAATAGTAGATACACTAGTAATGGTAGATACACTAGTGGATACAGTGTATCAAATGGATCCAAATGTTGAATAAAAATGTGAAGTATATGAATAAATAAATAAAAGATGATGATTCGTGGCAAAAGTCTTGTAAAAGCAAACAGACTTTATTAGGAGTATAGCAGCACAACGTTTCTCGGTCTCTCCTGACCGTTTCCTCAGGTGCAATATACAAAATAATTAAAACCACGAACTTTTATTGCCGAGTTTTCGGCGTCTTCTAGAATGAACAGCGCATGCGTGGAGGTGTGACCACTACTAGAGCTACCATTGGTTATCATTGTCCAATGCTAGAGGGGATAATGTTCAAGCCTCTGTATGATATAGACAGCGTAAGTAAAAAACTGCCAATAGTGTCAAACACACAAAATCATACCGTGCAGGGTTATATTAACCGAGCATATTTATGGAACGTATATAAAGTATATATAGATCCAGTAAGTATATGTCTATATATAAAGTATAAATACGATATATGAAAATAAATAGTTTATATATATATTTCCAATGGGAAGCTCTTAGTGGTGACACCAATCGCACAAACTTAAAACCAAACATTAAGCAGGTAAAGCTAGAATATCTGTCAGTCTGGATACAAATAATATATTATTCACTTGATAATACAACATAAAACTGTATACAGCAGCCTCATGTAGGAAGCCTAGGTTTATATTTCTAAAACATAGATAAAATTGAAAGTATACACGCAAATCTAACACAATCAGTTGTGAAACTATATAAATAAATAAATGAGTGCAGATAAAACCTACTTATAAAACATATTTACAAAATAAATTATATATATAAAAAAAGCATAGATACACATATGCAAGTACACGTCTATAACGCGTGTTAAATATCTAACTATACAAGCATATATGCACACATACACGTCTCATATCTCATGAGTATGGCTGAAACCACAACCCAAAAGGCATCACACATGAAATACGATATATCTGTCAAATGCCAGTCATGTAATATCTGTATTAGTTGGCGTTGGGTATAATAAATTTCCCATAAGGCAATAGTGGTGGAAGTATCCATAAAGATTCCATCAATGTAATCAACATAATATATAGTAAAATGTATTAAAAAGGGATGAATATAATAATCAGAATATTGTAAAAAATTATTGAAACAATTAGTTAAAAGCTGCCATATCAATATTGGCATTGAGACCACCAGGGGACAGACTTTTGAGTTTCCAAATCCAAAAGGTCTCCCTTTGTCTCAAATGTAAAAACCTGTTTCTGCCCCACTTGGGTAGGATCTGTTCTAATGGGAATATAGAGAAACAATCAGATGGTGTGGAGTGGCAAAAACTAGCATGTTTGGGGATACTATGGTTTTTGATTTTGTTTTCTATGTTTCTTTTGTGTTCCCCCCACCTCTTTTTTAGGGGCCTGGAGGTCCTCCCCACGTATTGGAGCCCACATACACACTCTAAGAGGTAGACAACAAAGGGAGAATCGCACGTAAAATGTGAATTGATGTTGAATTTTTCTTTTGTGGTAAATGAACTAAATTCAATTCTATTTGGATTTGTGAAAGCACATAGGCCACAGTGTGCACGATTGCATTTATAGAAACCTGGTTTGCCTAGTAATGTGGAGTCCCTATTTTTAAGGATATAACCATTTGCTTTGTTTGTGGGCTGATGTACTTTCATGACTACCTTGCTGGGTGCCAGCTTATTTTTTAAGGTGGGAGCTCTTCTGAAAGTACATATTGGTTGCTTACTCAAAGTGTTGGTGAGAAATGGATCGTTCTCTAGGATATACCAATATTTTTCTAAAATGCCTTTGATCTTTTTGTGATTATTATTAAATTGTGTTACAAATCTAACCCCAGTATTATTAGACTCACTGGGATTTTTTGGCTTATCTTCTTTGTCGGTCACAATGTTGGCCCCTGTGTATTTAAAGAAAAAATCTTCTCTACATTTCTTTCTGGCCTCAAGGAAGCTGGTCTCAATTAAACTACTAGGAAAATTCTTTTCCAAAAACCTTTCTTTTAAAAGGTTAGCCTGTATATCAAAAGTTTTCAAATCAGTGCAGTTTCTGCGCAACCTACAGAACTGATTGTATGGTATATTCTTTTTCCAGGGTAAGTGGTGGTTGCTTTTAAAATTAAGATAGCTATTAGCATCCACTGGTTTGAAAAAAGTTTTGGTGGAGATATTGCCTAAATTATCCCATTCTAGTATTAAATCCAGAAAGTCTATACTTGTTTCATCCATTTTGGATGAAAACTGCAGACCCATATCATTATCATTTAATTTATCAACAAAATTTTGGGCTTCTATAGGGCTGCCTTCCCAAATAAACAGGAGGTCATCAATGAAACGGCCATAGAAGACCAGATTCGCCACCGAGTCGGAGGAATAGATGTATCTGTCCTCGAACATGCCCATAAATAAATTGGCAAAACTCGGGGCGAATCTGGTCCCCATGGCCGTTCCCTTGATCTGCAAAAAGAATTTTTCTTGATAGACAAAATAATTGTTCTTAAGGACAAATATTCAGCGATGTCTGGCCGCCATTTGGTAAATCGGCCCCTGAGAATCAATTTCTACATTTGTCATTCATTTATGGAAAATAGTGAGTACTTTCTATTTTGGGGATTACCCATGACTAGCAGGGCACTCCAAGACGAATTTTGTAATGTGGTTGTCAAGTCAGCCAGTGTTGAAAAATATGTTGGATGAAGAAGACCTCACCTTCAAAAAAGCTGTGGCTATTGCAGCCATCATAGAACTGGCACTAATAATGCTAATATCTGAGGCAGTAATTAGGGCTCTACGGCAGAAGTGAATATTTTTAACAGACAGAGTTTTTCCAGCAGTATTTGTCACAAACAACAGTTTAAAATGTAAAGTTTAAACCCACTAATTAGAGGTCAAGATACCTAGAATAAAGGGGCCCCTCCCTAGACGCCATATTGAATAAAGAGACACACTGTTTCTGGAGTTTAGACTAATGTCGTTACTTTTATCTATAAACAATAAAACTTTATTTAAGCATGGAACTAGACGTTTTAAATAAAAAATATTCTAAACCATAAAGGGGGGTAACAACTGAGTACCTTAAACATTAGCACCTAGCAGGTCAGTGCCCTAAACTGTAAGTTTGTAAAACTCCTGCTAAGCTTCACCCCACAAAAATGAATACCAGGCAATCTCGGGATTATAGGTCAGTAGACATATGGAGAGGTGCACTCCAAGCAACTACCTGAATTATAATGCTCCATACTTTAGCTTGGCCCACTCTGTTTAGACCCTGGTATAAACATTAGGCCCTGACACCCAGGGCTGGCTCAAGGTATTGTGCTGCCAGGGTCAGAGAATGCAGTGAAACCCCCAGTATTAAAATTATTGATTAGCATATCAACTTACTAGCCTGGCTGCTGACCTTACTAAGCCTGCCTACCTTCATAAACCAATGCTTATGCACAATTGCGCAAGTGGGAAGGAAGTTACCCCTGACATTTTCTTTGTTTTTGTGCATGATGAGGTTATACCGCTGGGAGGACTGAGTCTGACAATGACTGACTCAGACACTGAAGTGCTGCCCCTTGTTAACTGCTGCCTGGGACCATTAGACCCACTTGGTACCATGGTTGAGCCGGCCTTGCTGACACCGCCAAATAGGATGAATAAAAAATGAACTTCAACCCTCAGAAAAGTAATAGATGCTGGAGAAGTGGACATGTGAACAGTGGAATTAGCCACAACAGCAATTATTGAAATAGAATTTGTTCTACATCAACAGTTTCCATTAGACCCCCTGATTTGGTTATTCAACTACTTCCCCAGATTCCAATCTCCCACCGGCTAAAAAAACACTTCCAAATAACAGTTAATAGTGCCAGGTTTCTAAATTGGAAATGCAAAGAGGCCCCATCACTATTCATGTGGAAGTCAAGAGTCTTGTGAACTAATGGAATACCACTAGCATAAAAACAGAATAATAGACACGTTACCTAATAAAAGTCTTATGGGCTACTTACACAGAATAGCTCAACTCCACTGACATTCCCATATGGTATCCTTGTTAATATCTATTTTTTCTCCTTAATATCCCTTTTCCCTCTCTCTTTCTTACTCCTCTTGGTGAAACTGAATACACGCATGATTTTCCATTGAGGCTATTCTGCTCCGGCCTGCCTACATTTAGTGCTAGACTGAGACAAATTTCTTTTGCTACTAACCTTGTTTTTTTTTTTTCCTCCTTATTATACATTTGCAGTGTATCTTTGCAAGATTTGTATTATTTTACTATGCACAAATTGTATTGAAAATTTTTACTTTAATAAAGCTGGTTGAAAAAAAAAATGAACTCCAACCCATTAGGGGCCAAGGTTGTGCTAGCCTTTCCACATGCACACGCCAAGAAGAGAAAATATTACCACAGTGGACCTACTCATTACAGTGAATGTAAATTTGAATGAATAAGTGCTCGGTTTTTAAAAATACTATTTAAAAACAGGGGCCCTTTCTTTCATTAAAATTTACATTGAAGCGTTTTTAAAAAAATACTTATCTTTTTCTTTAGGAAAACCAGACCGGCGGTCCTCCGCACCTTTGTACTTTGTATTTAGCACCTAAATGACTAAATCGGCTTCCTCAATTTGTTGCGAGCACCTCAAGGCGTCCAGCTCCTGAGGCCACACAACGATTGGAGGAAGACGTTTTTGTCGTTTAGGTGCTTAATACAAAGTACAAAGGTGCTAAGTACAGCAGAAGAAGTGGGCGGAGGACCGCCGGTCTGGTTTTCCTAAAGAAAAAGGTAGGTATTTAGAAAATAAAAACGCTTCAATTTAAATTTTAATGAATGAAAGTGCCCCTGTTTTTAATAGTATTTAAAAAAAAACGGGCACTTATTCATTCAAATTTACTTAAGTAATTAAATGCACTATCCTCCTGGCTTGCTGTATTATAACATAACAGTCATAGAACTGACTGAACCATAACAATAACTTATATAACTTATAAATAAACACAAGAAAAAGAGTGTGGGAAAAGACCCGTGGGTCACTTTTATTGTGAAACAAGAGAACCGCAATCTAGCTAGGAGAGTAAGCAACCCCCTGCTAGGAAGATGGGCTGCACCCGTGAATGCCTACACAAGCGGAACTTAGCTGCATGCAGAAGGCTTAGGGAGTTCTCTGCAACGTCAAAATGGGGGAGGGACCCCAGGCACGTGCCTGCTAACACTACCCTCCCCCTGGGGCAGCCATCACTCTACCTCTGATGGCAAACCAGGGCACGGGCCAACCACCCAGCCAGGGTGTAAATCATTGAACTCCAGACTAGTTGGGCCAGGTGTGACTAGGCGCGTGTGCATGCCACTACCTGGGGAGCCAAAACTATCAGCCTTGGACTTAAGGAAATGAGCCGCGTAGCCCTCATCCTGCCTCAGACCCCTGCTGAACACCATATTGATGTCCCACCTAAAGATTGCCGCCTTACCAGATTAAAGGGAGGGGGGGGAGGGAAGCTGTGAAGATGAGCTGGAAAGAGGGTCGGGCCTGTAACTTGACTTCCTATAAGTAAGCCAAATCCCCATCCCCACTAATGCAACATTGTTGCCACTTTGAAGCAGCACACTCCTAAGGGCCTTATTTCTTATGTCTGCCCTCTACTTTCTTAATTAATTTAATGCCCTATCCTCCTGGCTTGCTGTATTATAACATAACAGTCATATAACTGACTGAACCATAACAATAACTTATATAACTTATAACTTATAAATAAACACAAGACACAGAGTGTGGGAAAAGACCCTTGGGTCACATTTATTGTGAAACAAGAGAACCGGCTAGAAGCAACAAGGCAAACCTACACCAGGTGGCGAAAAAATCTAGCTAGGAAAGTAAGCAACTCCCTGCTAGGAAGATGGGCTGCGCCCGTGTATGCCTACACAAGCGGAACTTAGCTGCACGCAGAAGGCTTAGGGAAATTTTGGCAATGTCAAAATGGGGGAGGGACCCTAGGCATGTGCCTGCAGACACTTCCCTCCCCCTGGGGCAGCCGTCACTCTACCTCTGATGGCAAACCGGGGCACGGGCCAACCGCCACAAGAGACAGCCCAATAGGTACAGCTCTTGCCGCCACCCTCATAGATGTAACAAAATAGCATGCCTCAGATTACACAGGAACAGGTCAATGCCTCTCTCAGAGAGGTGCACCCCGTCCCTCCTGTAGAGGCTCCTCTCAGCCGTTGTGATGTTTCCATGTTAAACAACGTAACCTCCTAACTGAGACAGGAAAATCCTCACTTCCCTATTCAGCTTCTTACGGACCTGAAAGGCCGCCCTGTGGGACTGCATATGGCGCCACTCTATTCTCGGGATAATGTTAAACCACCGTAACCTAGCATTTGGGACCCAAGTATGGAAAGTGCACAGGTTGGACTAAATCACCGCATTGAGCTGCTTGCACTGCAGGTACCCCATATCATTCCCCCTGGCGTGAATGATCAGGACGTGAGGTTTCTCCCACTAATGCAAAGCCCCCTGCAATAACGCAGGAAGACCAGGCCAAGTCAACCCCCTGCAACCCAACCATCTAACAGTAACCCTAGAGCAAGGGAATTCCAACTGGCGCCCATCTGGTCTCACAATCGCTCTCAGTTCCGCCCAAAGGATGTAGGAGTGACCCATAATCCACACTCTCAACGGACCCTCCCTTGGTCCTGCAAAGAAACCACAGTTAACAAGGGAAAATCGCAAGGTAAAAAGCAAAAACAATTATACAGTCAAAGGCCTAATATACAACAGGTATCTTTGTGACATCCACCACCCCAACGATCTAATATGTTCAGCAGACCAACCCAAACCTACAGCGGTGGTAGCCGCTCCAACCCTGAATGAATGAGGAGCAATGACCCTAGGGTCAAGGCCCACTCTAGATGCTGCCCAGTTCAGGACTTTCTGGAACTGGAATCTCATCAATGGGGAACCATCCGCGTGTACAAGAAATTGTGATAGACCCTCTGGACGCACGTCCATGTAAGTCCCAATTAGCCTGACTAGGCAAAAGACGGAGCCCGCATGGGCCGGTAATGAGATCCAGACACCTCTTCCCTCTTGACTCATCGTTCCGTAAGTGAGCGACCAAAAGGTATTCGGGTTTGTTTCTTGAAGGGGGGACCAATTCACCCACCCTTAGCGCCCCGTGAAAAGCCAGCCCAAAGGCCTCGTAGGCAGAGGAACATACATCAGGCAAAGTGTGACAAAGGCTTACCAATCGTTCAACAGTGACAGGTTCCATAACTTCAAGAAAATAGAGAGACGCACTCACTGAGACAGAACAATAGCTAGAAAAACTTCTGTGCTTGTCCACAAGGCCAGTGCCACTCAGGGTGCAGTCTCTTTTTGTACACTATGCCTTTTCACAGAGAAAAAATATCCTGTAGCATATCAGTCTGATCCTGCCCAATGACAGTCCAGCACCGAAATACCAGGCAATTCTTCTCTGAACAAGTCAAACAACAAACCTCAGACGTACATTTCGGCCTCTCTTGGGCCTCGTCAGTGAGGTGCAGTTGCATATCTCTAGGGCATGTGTGCAAGGAGTCCACGTCTGGTTTCCCCCTTTTACTCTTAGAGAGACCTAAGAACAATTTACATAAAATCAAGACAATAGAGAGACGCACTCACTGAGACAGAACAATAGCTAGAAAAACTTCTGTGTTTGTCCACAAGGCCAGTGCCACTCAGGGTGCAGTCTCTTTTTGTTAGGATCCACCTGAGGAAACTAACGTATAGAAGGCTTCCCACTGAAAGCGGAAGAGCGCATGTGCAATCCTATTCTGTACACCAGGGACATGTCGAGCACGGAACACAATGTTCAGGTGCAGACACCTCAGCACCAGCAGCCTCAAGTATCTCACTACCGGAGGAGACCCGGACGTTAGTTTGTTAATAGCGAAAACTACGCTCATGTTGTCTATTCAGAAGACTACCTTGTGTTCGCGGAGCTGTTCGCCCCATATCTCGAGGGCCACTATTATGGGGAAAAGCTACAAAAGACAGAGATTCTTCACTAGTCTCTTGTTGATCCACGACCGAGGCCACGGGCCAGCACTCCATTGCCCGGACAAGAAAGCACCATACCCGTGAGAACCAGCGGCATCGGTGAACAACTGTTTTGCTGTGTTGGAAGAAAACATCTTCCTCCATAGGCAGATCCCGTTAAAATGACTCCCACACCACAAAGTCGTCCACCATTTCAGGAGTCACGCGATTCTACCGGAATGATTCTACAGGCAAAGTTCAGAAGACTCAAAAGGGTCTGAAGGTCCTTTATGGACCTGTAAGGCTCCAACTTCATAGACCTGAGTGCCCCCAGCATGCGGTCAATTTTATCATGTGGCAAACGGCACTGCATTGCTGCAGAGTCAATTTCAATGCCCAGGAGAGTAAGGCATGTACAAGGACCTTGTGTTTTGTCTTCTGCCAGAGGGAAACCCAACCTGCCCATCAGAAGTCCCAGCACGATCTACCAACTGGAAATCATCCAGGTAGTGCGCCAGGCCATCAAAGCCGGCAACCGCCGCAATAGTCCATTGCAGAAAACTACTAAAAGCCTCAAAATAAGCACAAGAAATGGAGCAACCCATAGGCAAGCACTTGTCTACAAAATATTCACCCTAAAACCAACACCCCATAAGGTGAAAGGATGAGGGGTGGATGGGAAGGACCCAAAAAATTCCACGTCCAGTTTTGCCAAAAGCGCCCCTTCACCTGCTCTCCTGACTAGCACAATTGCATTGTCAAAAGACTGATAGTGAACCGAACTAAGTTCGGAGGAGATAGCTTTATTAACGAACCGCCCAATGCAATCTCCTTGCCCAGTTTCTCCCTTACCATGCTTGGGAATTGATATGCGGATTTCAGGTTCCTTGCGAACCGAAGAACCCAAAACCTCAGAATTGACGGGAATAACGAATCCCCATAGGAGGCCAGCGCCAAGCAACTCGTCGGCCTCCCTATCCGGGTAGAGCATCAGCCAATTCTTAATTGCAGCTACCCTCAGCGGGGAGTCCACCCTTTCCACCAGCGAAAAGCTTAGGCCCAGCACCCTGCTGCTCTTGGGAGCGACCAGCTTCATGGGACCTTGTGCACTCAGAGCCAGACTGGCTCCCTCCGCAGTACCTGCAAGCATGTTGGAACGTACACTCTGCTCCCTTAACGCAGAGCTTGTCTTGAAAGCGCCAGCAGACCCCTGCAGGACGCCATCGAGAATGCAGAGAAGCTTGGTTGCTAGAAGGCCGGCAGGAAGCTGCCCAGGTACAACCAGTTTCTCAGGTCCCAATTGCGCCCATAGGCGCATGTCTACATCTCCAAAGGACAAACAAGGGTTACCAACCTTCTTTCTGCAAAAAGCCACATCGTAGTCACGCCACGCCCCTTCCCTAAACCCTTCCTGAACAGTTTCAATGGCATCTTGATATTTCAGAATATCCAATGCTTGTTCAGGAAATTTCGTGAGATAACAAGAGGCGTACACAAAAGCATTTCGGCCACTCGTCAAAGGCATCTGGCCCTTTGAACTTTTTGGGGCCTGTACCATTCTCCTCCATTTCCTTCTGGCAGTAGTCTTCAATGGAGAGCTCAAACATTTGCACATATTTACCTTCTTGAATCCTTCTAACCATTTTGGACTTGAGATGATCGTGAAAGCTGAATGAGGGCCACAAATACGTGTCCCCATATATAGCTGCCTTACGTCTCGTTGTTGCCTCAGGGCTCGCAACCCCTGCCGGCGTGGGAGGTGTCGGCAACGGAACATGGGGTTCCATGTGGGACGAACCAGGGGGGAGGGGCAGACCCATGGCCTTCCTTTCTTCCACTAACCATTTCATCATCCTAAACATTCTTTTTGACCCTTTGCCTCCAACCCCAGTGACCTATCACTTTCTGACCCAGAATCATCCGAAGATGAAGTAAACCCCTTGAGCCCCGAAATCAAAGGTGTCTTACCGTTTCCGAATGGACGCTGCACGTAGTGGGGACCGGAGGAAGTTGAGGGCTGCTCCTGACGGCGCTGCTCCTCCTCGCCACGACAACTTGGACCGGAGTGCTTGGCAGAATCCGCTCCCTGAGATTCCATGGTATCCTGGAATGAGAATTGAGAGAGGAGTACCACGGATAACAACAGAATCTACAACCCCTGGACTATCAAGCCTGCGATATCAAGCCATGGAATCCCACACACCGACTCCATGCATTCATACAAACCACCCTCTTGTGCATCAAGTACAGCATTAGCAAACTGTACCTGTCTGATAGAGCCCTGTTCTGCGCCTACCACAATCCCTTGACATAAACTGGGAAGAGTGCCTGAGCCCTTCTTGGCCGAGGCCCTAGTTGTAACCCCAAGGGGAGCCCCACTTGGGGATGCACCCGAGGATGGCCTGCGCACGCCACGCGATGCCCTTCTTGTGCATCGCAACGTGGCCGCCGCGCGACTCCTGCTAGGCTTTGAGTTTCCACCAGCCCGTTTCTTACTGCCTGTCTGACCTAATAAAGGCTGACAATCTAAACTACCCGATTGACAAGATGATGTACCCCCCAGTCACGCCTGCGGGCCTGCTCATAAACACCAGTAATAACATCCGCTAAAAGGCCTCCGCCCTGTTAATTCGCACATGTGTCTTAGAACCTTGCCCCCTAGGTGTGGCAACCCCAATGTCTCCACACGAGAGCTGATCCCCATTGGCAAGCTGCGCGCCCCCCCCCTGTGGACCTCGTCCCCCCGGGGCACTCCTCTCTTACCTTAGAACCCCAGAGGCTACGACGATGCTGCCCGCTTGGAACCCGACTCACAAATGGCCGGACCGGAAATTAGGTCACCGAAAGCACCCAGACCAAAAGTGTAGTCATCGGAAACAGACACCGCCGTCCGCATTGCCGAAGATTCCCGTGAAGAGGAGCCTGAAGCCGCCCGACGACCAGGAGATGGATGAGGGGAACCGAAAACCAAGACCACAGAAGGAAGATCTGCCGCCCGCCAAAACCGACGCAAGCGACTGCAAGAGCGCGACCGCGGCCGAAACAGACTTGCTGGATAGCATAACTGATGGCGGAGGTAAGTATGAAGTGCTGACACTCGTTCCAGCCAATGATGTACCGTCAAGACGCACATCAGGGGATAACATTTGAGAAGGGGGGGCACCGACCCGGGCCCAACCTCTGGCTGACTGGGAGAGGGGAGGGAAGATGGGCCTGATGGGAAACTCACTATAGCTGCCACGTTACTAACGAGACGAGGGGGGAGGGGACCCACCACACGAACCTCAGGGTACAGGGAAGAATCCGGGGTACGACTCACCAGAGATGGTGGGACCACGTCCTCCTCCGAGTCGAAATCCACGATCATTAACTCCTCCAACTCTTCACTACTGACAGGCGCTTTGGAAGATTTGAAGCGATCCATGCTGCAGCAGACTGCTGTACTGGACAAATGAAGATCCTACAAGCTGTGAAGACGAGCTGGAAAGAGGGTCTGGGGCCTGTAACTTGACTTCTTATAGGTAACCAAATCCCCACCCCCACTAATGCAACATTGTTGCCACTTCACAGCAGCACAGTCCTAAGGGCCTTAATTCTTATGTTTGTTACGGGCTATTCTGCCCTCCACTGTCTTTCACTTTAAGAGCTCTAGTGCGACTTCACTTTCTCCTGCCACCACAACTAACTTAGCTATCCTAAGGAAGCTGACACCTCAGTACCACCACCCCAAACTACACCATAAAGGAAGACAAGTGAAGGGAAAGGAGGAAGGTAAAAAACCCACTCTGATCAGCAGGAGAAAGAGGAAGAGAACACAGAGCAAGAGCACTTAAAGGGACATAAAACCCAAAATGTTACTTTCATGATTCAGGTAGAGCATACAATTTAAAATAACGTTCCAATTTACTTCTATTATCAAATTTGCTTCATTCTCTTTGTTTCCTTTGTTGAATGAGCAGCAGTGTACTACTGGGAGCTAGCTGAACACATCAGGTGAGCCAATGACAAAAGGCATATATGTGCAGCTGCCAAGCAACAGCTAGCTCCCAGTAGGGGCATGTTGCTCCTTAGCATACTTAAGTATGCTTTTCAGCAAAGTATACCGAGACAACAAAGCAAATTTGATAATAGAAATAAATTGGCAAGTTATTTCACATTGCATGCACTATCTGAATCATGAAATAAAACTTTGACTTTACTGTACCCTTAAAGGGACACTGAACCCAATTTTTTTTATTTAGTGATTCATATAGAGCATGCAACTTTAAGCAACTTTTTAATTTACTCCTATTATCAATTTTTCTTCATTCTCTTGCTATATATAATTGAAAAGAAGGCATCTATAAGCTAAGGATTCGACAATTGTTGGTTCAGAACCCTGGAGAACACTTGTTTATTTGTGCTGTCCAATCAGCAAGGACAACCCAGGTTGTTCACAAAAAATGGGCCGGCATCTAAACTTACATTCTTGCTTTTCAAATAAAGATACTAAGTGAATGAAGAAAATGTGATAGTAGGAGTAAATTAGAAAGTTGCTTAAAATTGCATGCTCTATCTGAATCACAAAAGAAAATATTTGAGTGCAGTGTCCCTTTAAGGTAACTAACATTACCCCCCAAAATGAAACAATGTTACTAACTTTCTGTACATAGTTAGGCCTTTACCTTACAGGGTGAGTTAACCTTTTAGATGCTCTTGTCTAGTCTCCCAATGCTTGCATTTCAGATGAATAAGGTCCAGCATGATGTTACTGCTGTATGGCTAACTCCCACAACGTAATAAAATAGAGGTGATCTCATGGGGTATTTTTTTACTTCACCCCTTGTATTAAAGGCTTGTGCTTAGATGGCACAGGTTGCATGGGATCATCAGTAACGTCGCTTTCTCATATGTGCATTAAGCATGTCGTTCTATCACTAGGGATATGGCAAAGCTATGTGCTTAACCATCACAAAGAAGTTAAACACATAGTAAAAGTACCACTCTGGACTTGCAGAGCACTACCGAGTTGCTGCATCACTAGTGATAAAATGACCTACTCTAATGAATTAAAGCAATCTATAATGGCCTCATTTTTTTTTAACCCACAGCAGTTATTTCAGGCAAGAGGTCTATTATCCAGAAGGTCATGTGACCTGTTTATTATTATTTTTTAATGCTGTGGGAGTGGTAACGAGAATGTAAGAGCTTTATAGCTACTTTGCTGATGTTTTCATTTGTATAGGACTCCTGCTAGATGCAAACACAAACATACCTTACAGTGAAGCCACTGCATGTGCTTATTTGCATGCCACATACACTATTTTTATAGGTCAGTCCTAAAATTGCTTCAGACCTGCTTTTATATATGTGTTTTTCTTTATAATTACCAATCAGTGAAGCTGTGCTCCTACAAGGCATTTCCTGATGAATTTAGCTATAAAAAAATCTCTAATGCATTTTGTTATTACACAGATGTTTGCTGGTAACTATGGGGTTGATTGAATCTTGAGCTTCTTTTGGGCAGATAACAATTTTTTAACTTTGGACGGTATTGCCAGTTTGTTTTTCCAGTGATCAAGACTCCAGAATGCTTTTGTCATTAATAGCCCTGAAGCTTGGAATAATTAGCTCTCAAAAACCGCATGAAATCTATATCTGTGCAGTTAATCTCGCAATTAACCAAATATGCATGATTAAAGAACATACAAAGGGCCAGATTACGAGTCGAGCACAAACATTTGTGCGCAATATCGGGTTTTGGCGATAATTTGCGAGCAGGTTAAATTGCGCTTGCATTACAAGTTGAAAGTAAATTCGTTTGCTTGAGCGCAATTCAAGTTAAATCTCATTTGGTTAGCATGTACTCAGAGCTGTGGTTAAAGTGTCAGTTAACCTAAAAAATAATGTTATATAATTCTGCACATAGTGCAGAATTATATAACATTATTTTAGTGCTATAGTTATAAAAGCCTTTTTTCCCTTTGAATATTTTAAAAATATGCCGCCATAACATTAAGTGCAGCTCGCTCCTGCTCTGTCTGACAGCAGGAGCGAGCTTCACTTAGTCTTATGGCGCGGTCGGGTCGGGCTGTGACTATACAGCTGGTCCGATGCGCTGAGTAAAAAAACCAGACCCGCTCAGCAGAGAGCAGAGAGCGGGTCTGTAAAAGCGGCATATTTTTAAAATATTCAAAGGGAAAAAAGGCTTTTATAACTATAGCACTAAAATAATGTTATATAATTCTGCACTATGTGCAGAATTATATAACATTATTTTTTAGGTTTACTGTCCCTTTAACTGGTTCGCAAAATAAAAAAGTGTCACAAAACACATTAAAAAAAACTTTACAATGTACAGTTACACTTAAAATGACACCATCTAATATATATATATATATTTTTTTTTTAAATATTGCACATAAATGTTATAAGTGCTCAAAGATATGAGGTCTCAGGTTAGGTGTTAGTAAAAAAGAAGGGTGCAAAGGGCTTTAATATAGAGATCTCTTTATGTTGGGTTAATGCCCTTGAAAATATGAGTTTGGTTTAGTGACTGAATAGGGTGTTAGGTTTTTTCCACTTTTTTGCTCCATTGACTTCTATTGGGAAAATGTTATCGCACTCGCAATATTCTAATTGCGCTAGAAGTAAGCAGTTTGTGTGCGCAAAAAGTTTACTTCTATCGCAATTAGCGCTCTAGTGAAAGCGCTAAATAGTTGTCCACTAATCATCTGGCCCAAAATGGCTATTTTAAGGTTTAATTGTGTCTTGTGATGCTAATAGTTGATGAGTTTAAAAGGATATGAAACCCAAAAATGTTCTATTGTGATTCCCCTGGTTCCACGCGAGCCTTCAGGCTCGCTGGAAACAGCAGTTATGAAGCAGCGGTCTTAAAGTGAAGGTAAACTTTGATGAATGAAAGCCCGTTTTTAAAAAATATTATTAAAAACAGGGGCACTTTCATTCATCAAAGTTTACAAAGCAGCCGTTTTGATTCACAGCCAGAGCAGCTTCACCCACCCGGAGATCCTCTCTTCACACGTCAGCAATGACTAATCAGGCTTCCTCCAATCACTGCTTTCCCCCTAGGGTAGTCATTGCCTGAGGCCATGCTGTGATTGGAGGAAGCCGGATTAGTCATTGCTGACGTGTGAAGAGAGGATTTCCAGGAGGGGGAAGCTGCTCCGGCTGTGAAAAGTAGAGAGGTAAGTTTTTAATCAAAACGGCTGCTTTGTAAACTTTGATGAATGAAAGTGCCCCTGTTTTTAATAATATTTTTTAAAAACGGGCTTTCATTCATCAAAGTTTACCTTCACCTTAAGACCGCTGCTCCATAACTGGTCGCCTGCTCTGAGGCTGCCGACATTAGTCCGCTTGATCCTATACGATTTGGCTGATTGACACCCCCTGCTAGTGGCCAATTGGCCGCGAATCTGCAGGGGGCGGCATTGCACAAGCAGTTCATCAATGTCTGTCGGACATGATCTGCTGAGCGGATCATGTCGGACAGACCGATGATAAATCAGCCCCAGAGGTTTCAATTTTAAAAAAAGTTTCCAATTTACTTCTATTAACAAATTTGCTTTGCTTTCAATATATTCTGTGTTGAAGAGATACCTAGGTAGGCATCTGGAGCACTACATGACAAGAAATAGTGCAGCCATCCAGTGCTCTTGCAAATGAATAACATTCTTGCAGAACTGCTGCCATATAGTGCTCTAGACACATGCATGCTCCTAAACTTATGTCACTGCTTATCAACCAAAAGATACCAAAAGAACAAAGAAAATTTGACAACAGAAGTAAATTAGAAAGTTGTTTAAAATTGCATGCACTATCTGATTCATGACATAAAAATGCTGGGTTTCATATCCCTTTAATTAACCTGTTGTGCTCCAAAACCATAAAAATATACGATGATCGAAAGTGCTGCGAGTCAGTGATATATTTGAAAGGGATCCAACGCAGAGAGAATGCCGGCGAAGTATTCAAAAGTGCCAACATTACTGTTTAAAAGCAGCATCGCTGAGAGGCGTTTTATTGTACATTGCAATCGGTGTCGATGCTGGGGAAATATTTCAAGCAGCATCGGCACTGACATTGGAGATGTAAAGTAAAGGATCCCTTTTATATATATTGCACCGAGTGTAATAAATATAGCTATGTACCCCTAAACCGACATAACCCACCACCCCAAACTAACCCCTATACCTCCAATAGCCCACTGCAATAAACTTCCTAACCTATTAACCCTTAAACTGCCACAACTCCCCAATGCAAACACCCCCTAACCTATTAACCCGTAAACCGCCTCAACCCCCAATGCAAAAACTCTCTAGCCTATTAACCCCTAAACCACCACAACCCCCAATGCAAACTAGCCATGCACTACTTAACTACCTAACAGCTAACCCTCCCCAAGGCTCCTAAGCTAACACCACCTAAGTTACAAAACTGTGTGGATCTGCTTTCCTTTTTTACAATTTAGACAGAATGCGGGGCCGACAAGGCTAGAAAGGCAGTTTGTTGTCTGTCTGTCAATGCTTTGAATATCGGGGCCCCAGGGATTTGAGCAGACATTATCAGTATAATGGGCATATGTTTTTGTTGGGTTATTGATTTTGCTAATTTTTCTTAGTATAAAAGTGCTTATTATTTATTTTTTAACTGTAATTAAATGAGCAGCTAGCATTTGTATTTGTTTTGTGACCTTATCCAATATGGCAGTGTGTTTTGTCCATGTGCTAAACCATGGGTTATTAGCATTGGTTATTAGTGTTGGTTATTACCACTGGTTATTAGCACTGGTTATTAGTGTTGGTAATTAGCACTGGTTATTAGCGTTGGTTATTAGCACTGGTTATTAGCACTGGTTATTAGCGCCGGTTATTAGCGCTGGTTATTAGCACTGGTTATTAGCACTGGTTATTAGCGCTGGTTATTAGCGTTGGTTATTAGCGCTGGTTATTAGCATTGGTTATTAGCGTTGGTTATTAGCACTGGTTATTAGCACTGGTTAGTAGCATTGGTAATTAGCACTGGTTATTAGCACTGGTTATTAGCACTGGTTAATAGCACTGGTTATTAGCACTGGTTATTAGCGTTTGTTATTAGCACTGGTTATTAGCACTGGCTATTAGCACTGGTTATTAGCATTGGTTATTAGCACTGGCTATTAGCACTGGCTATTAGCACTGGTTATTAGCACTGGTTATTAGCACTGGCTAGTATGCTGATAATTATCAAACAAAAGATTTTGATCAATTCCTATGTGTTTCTCTCTTTCACTCAGGGGCCTCAAGGTGTTGTTATTTCTGAGCAAGACCGGCTCAGGAAGGTTTCTGATGAGAAAGATTAACTATGGCCTAGATTTGGAGTTTGGCGTTAGCCGTGAAAACCAGCGTTAGAGGCTCCTAACGCTGGTTTTAGGCTAACTCCGGTATTTGGAGTCACTCAAAATAGGGTCTAACGCTCACTTTTCAGCCGCGACTTTTCCATACCGCAGATCCCCTTACGTCAATTGCGTATCCTATCTTTTCAATGGGATCTTTCTAACTCCGGTATTTAGAGTCGTGTCTGAAGTGAGCGTTAGACATCTAACGACAAAACTCCAGCCGCAGGAAAAAAGTCAGTAGTTAAGAGCTTTCTGGGCTAACGCCGGTTCATAAAGCTCTTAACTACTGTACTCTAAAGTACACTAACACCCATAAACTACCTATGTACCCCTAAACTGAGGCCCCCCCAACATCGCCGCCACTCGATTAAATTTTTTTAACCCCTAATCTGCCGACCGCCACCTACGTTATACTTATGTACCCCTAATCTGCTGCCCCTAACACCGCCGACCCCTGTATTATATTTATTAACCCCTAATCTGCCCCCCACAACGTCGCCGCCAGCTACCTACAATAATTAACCCCTAATCTGCCGACCGCAAAGCGCCGCCACCTACATTATAGCTATGTACCCCTAATCTGCTGCCCCTAACACGGCCGACCCCTATATTATATTTATTAACCCCTAATCTGCCCCCCACAACGTCGCCTCCACCTGCCTACACTTATTAACCCCTAATCTGCCGAGCGGACCGCACCGCTATTATTATAAAGTTATTAACCCCTAATCCGCCTCACTAACCCTATAATAAATAGTATTAACCCCTAATCTGCCCTCCCTCACATCGCCGACACCTAACATCAATTATTAACCCCTAATCTGCCGACCGGAGCTCACCGCTATTCTAATAAATATATTAACCCCTAAAGCTAAGTCTAACCCTAACACTAACACCCCCCTAAGTTAAATATAATTTTAATCTAACGAAATAATTAATTATTAAATAAATTATTCCTATTTAAAGCTAAATACTTACCTGTAAAATAAACCCTAATATAGCTACAATATAACAAATAATTACATTGTAGCTATTTTAGGATTAATATTTATTTTACAGGCAACTTTGTAATTATTTTAACCAGGTACAATAGCTATTTAATAGTTAAGAACTATTTAATAGCTAAAATAATTACAAATTTACCTGTAAAATAAATCCTAACCTAAGTTACAATTAAACCTACCACTACACTATCAATAAATTAATTAAATAAAATACCTATAATTATCTACAATTAAACCTACCACTACACTATCAATAAATTAATTAAATAAAATACCTACAATTATCTACAATTAAACCTAACACTACACTATCAATAAATAAATTAAATACAATACCTACAAATAACTACAATGAAATAAACTATCTAAAGTACAAAAAATAAAAAAGAACTAAATTACAAAAAAAAAAAAAATATTTACAAACATAAGAAAAATATTACAACAATTTTAAACTAATTACACCTACTCTAAGCCCCCTAATAAAATAACAAAGATCCCCAAATTAACAAAATGCCCTACCCTATTCTAAATTACTACATTTCAAAGCTCTTTTACCTTACCAGCCCTGAACAGGGCCCTTTGCGGGGCATGCCCCAAGAAATTCAGCTCTTTTGCCTGTAAAAAAAAACATACAATACCCCCCCCCCCAACATTACAACCCACCACCCACATACCCCTAATCTAACCCAAACCCCCCTTAAATAAACCTAACACTAAGCCCCTGAAGATCTTCCTACCTTGTCTTCACCCTACCAGGTATCACTGATCCGTCCTGAAGAGCTCCTCCGATGTCCTGATCCAAGCCCAAGCGGGGGGCTGAAGAGGTCCATGATCCGGCTGAAGTCTTCATCCAAGCGGGAGCTGAAGAGGTCCATGATCCGGATGAAGTCTTCATCCAAGCGGGAGCTGAAGAGGTCCATGATCCGGATGAAGTCTTCTATCAACGGCATCTTCAATCTTCTTTCTTCCGGATCCATCTTGCAGACCTCCGACGCGGAACAGCCAATAGAATGCAAGCTCAATCTGATTGGCTGATCGAATGAGCCAATCGGATTGAACTTGATTCTGATTGGCTGATTCCATCAGCCAATCAGAAAATTCCTACCTTAATTCCGATTGGCTGATAGAATCCTATCAGCCAATCGGAATTCGAGGGACGCCATCTTGGAGGACGTCCCTTAAAGGAACCGTCATTCGGCTAGTAGGCGTCGGGAGAAGAGGATGTTCCGTGTCGGAGGTCTGCAAGATGGATCCAGAAGAAAGAAGATTGAAGATGCCGTTGATAGAAGGCTTCATCCGGATCATGGACCTCTTCAGCTCCCGCTTGGATGAAGACTTCATCCGGATCATGGACCTCTTCAGCTCCCGCTTGGATGAAGACTTCAGCCGGATCATGGACCTCTTCAGCCCCCCGCTTGGGCTTGGATCAGGACATCGGAGGAGCTCTTCAGGACGGATCGGTGAACCTGGTAGGGTGAAGACAAGGTAGGAAGATCTTCAGGGGCTTAGTGTTAGGTTTATTTAAGGGGGGTTTGGGTTAGATTAGGGGTATGTGGGTGGTGGGTTGTAATGTTGGGGGGGGGGGGTATTGTATGTTTTTTTTTACAGGCAAAAGAGCTGAATTTCTTGGGGCATGCCCCGCAAAGGGCCCTGTTCAGGGCTGGTAAGGTAAAAGAGCTTTGAAATGTAGTAATTTAGAATAGGGTAGGGCATTTTGTTATTTTGGGGGTCTTTGTTATTTTATTAGGGGGCTTAGAGTAGGTGTAATTAGTTTAAAATTGTTGTAATATTTTTCTTATGTTTGTAAATATTTTTTTATTTTTTGTAACAGTTCTTTTTTATTTTTTGTACTTTAGTTAGTTTATTTCATTGTAGTTATTTGTAGGAATTGTATTTAATTTATTTATTGATAGTGTAGTGTTAGGTTTAATTGTAGGTATTTTATTTAATTAATTTAATGATAGTATAGTGTTAGGTTTAATTGTAACTTAGGTTAGGATTTATTTTACAGGTAATTTTGTTATTATTTTAACTAGGTAACTATTAAATAGCTCTTAACTATTTAATAGCTATTGTACCTGGTTAAAATAATTACAAAGTTGCCTGTAAAATAAATATTAATCCTAAAATAGCTACAATGTAATTATAATTTATATTGTAGCTATATTAGGATTTATTTTACAGGTAAGTATTTAGCTTTAAATAGGAATAATTTATTTAATAAGAGTTAATTAATTTTGTTAGATTAAAATTATATTTAACTTAGGGGGGTGTTAGTGTTAGGGTTAGACTTAGCTTTAGGGGTTAATACATTTATTATAGTAGCGGTGAGCTCCGGTCGGCAGATTAGGGGTTAATGTTTGAAGTTAGGTGTCGGCGATGTTAGGGAGGGCAGATTAGGGGTTAATACTATTTATTATAGGGTTAGTGATGCGGATTAGGGGTTAATAACTTTATTATAGTAGCGCTCAGGTCCGCTCGGCAGATTAGGGGTTAATAAGTGTAGGCAGGTGGAGGCGACGTTGTGGGGGGCAGATTAGGGGTTAATAAATATAATATAGGGGTCGGCGGTGTTAGGGGCAGCAGATTAGGGGTACATAAGGATAATGTAAGTAGCGGCGGTTTACGGAGCGGCATATTAGGGGTTAAAAATAATATGCAGGGGTCAGCGATAGCGGGGGCGGCAGATTAGGGGTTAATAAGTGTAAGGCTAGGGGTGTTTAGACTCGGGGTACATGTTAGGGTGTTAGGTGCAGACGTAGGAAGTGTTTCCCCATAGCAAACAATGGGGCTGCGTTAGGAGCTGAACGCGGCTTTTTTGCAGGTGTTAGGTTTTTTTCCAGCTCAAACAGCCCCATTGTTTCCTATGGGGAATCGTGCACGAGCACGTTTTTGAGGCTGGCCGCTTGCGTAAGCAACTCTGGTATCGAGAGTTGAAGCTGCGTTAAAAATGCTCTACGCTCCTTTTTTGGAGCCTAACGCAGCCTTTTTGTGGACTCTCAATACCAGAGTTATTTTTATGGTGCGGCCAGAAAAAAGCCGGCGTTAGCTACGCGGGTCGTTACCGACAAAACTCTAAATCTAGGCCTATATATTTAACCCCTTTAAGGTTTAGATTACAAGTGGTGCACTAACTGTTGGGTTTATCATGTCTGTTTGTGTGCGTCGGAAGGAGCCTGTGTATTACAAGTAAACGTGATCGCATGAGTGCAAATTAATTTAATGTGTATTGGGATAGCGCAACTTCAGAGTTCTAGTTAACTGTTACACGACACAAAACACTTCAAAAATACATTTAAAAGTACAGTTGTATGTAATATTCATATTCCATAAAGCGTTTAACTATGTATTTAATGTAAATTTTTCACATTCCAATGTTCTTCACATAGGGAAATATGTATCTATTTATAAATAGATATTCCTATATATCTATATATATCTATATATAATTATATATATATATGTACAGATATATATTTTACCAAAATACAATCATATATATATAGAAATATGTATTTATGAATAAATAGAACATATTCTTCTATGTGAAGAACATTGGAATGTGAAATATTAATATATTCATGTCGGGTTAGCGCACTTGAGGTTTGTGCATTCTATTGACTTCTATGGGGGAATACGTAGTCACAATATTCTAACTTCGTCTTTTTGCGCTTCAGGTTAGAGCACGAGCGAAAACGTTTTACTTTGAATAATATGCGCGTCGTACTTCTAGTGGAGTTAGTGCCGAGCGGGTGCGATAAATAGCTCTCCACTTGTAATCTAGCCGTAAGTTTGCAGCAAACACTTATGCAAAAGTAAAATACTGTAAGACACTAGAGCATGTTATTATTACATATTAACCTATAAATGTGATATTGTTTGTAGTGTTTTAACAGGAAATATCTACGGAATAATAATAGTTCAAAGGAGAAAAGAGCTTAGCAGGATATATAGAACTTAAAGGACACTGAACCCAATTTTTTTCTTTCGTGATTCTTGCTATCTTTATTTGAAAAAGAAGGCATCTAAGCTAAGGAGCCAGACATTTTTTGGTTCAGACCCTGGACAGAACTTGTTTATTGGTGAGTGAATTTATCCACCAATCAGCAAGAACAACCCAGGTTGTTCACGAAAAATCAGCCGGCTTCTAAACTAACATGCTTGCTTTTCAAATAAAGATAACAAGAGAATGAAGGAAATTTGATAATAGGAGTAAATGAGAAAGTTGTTTAAAATTGCATGCTCTATTTGAATCACAAAAGAAAAAAATTTGGGTTCAGTGTCCCTTTAAAGAAAAGGGAAAGAAATGCAAAATCTTGTAGCCAGGTAAAGTATTTGCTATTTCAGGAGGCAAGAAACAGATGCTGGTACATTTAGCACTGCATCTGTGCTGTGTGCCTTAAAGGCCTCTCTTGCAGCAAAGTGACCACCTCATTCTGTGATAATGGAGACAGCAGCTGGGAATCTGTAATTGGAAGGTTAACATGTCAGAGAACTCAGGAGGTGGAGTGTTGTGTTTGTTCATTATTCATAAGAAGGCAGAGACCTAACGTTATATAAATATATATTTCTAAATAAGTGTAACCTGATCCCCAAAACTAGCAGACCCCCTCTGATCTGTAAACATCACATCCCTTTAAATGCACAGTTCCCAAGATATGCACCTTCTAATAAAGAGATGCCAGGAGATATACCCTTGTCATGCCAGATCCCCTCTCTTAAAGCACGGACATTTACTTTGCTCTTCCTCCTAATAGACAGACACCAGGGCTTGTAACACTCACCTCCTCCTAATACAAAGACCTAAGAACATGCATCTCTCATCTCCTCCTAATAGACAGACACCAGGGCCTGTAACACTCACCTCCTCCTAATACAAAGACCTAAGAACATGCATCTCTCATCTCCTCCTAATAGACAGACATCAGGGCATGTAACTCTCAACTCCTCATAATACACAGGAATCAAGGCATGTAAAGCTCACCTCCTCCTATTACACAGGCATCAGAACAGTGCATCGTTCATCTCCTTCTTATAGACAGGCATCAGGGCATGTAACTCTCACCTCCTCCTAATACAAAAGCATTAGAACATGCATATCTCATCTCCTCCTAATAGACAGGCATCAGGGCACGTAACTCTGAACTCTTCCTAATACACAGGAATCGAGGCATGTAACTCTCACCTCCTCCTAATACAAAAGCATTAGAACATGCATATCTCATCTCTTCCTAATAGACAGGCATCAGGGCACGTAACTCTGAACTCTTCCTAATACACAGGAATCAAGGCATGTAACTCTCACCTCCTCATAATACACAGGCATCAGAACAGTGGATCACTCATCTCCTTCTTTTAGACAGGCATCAGGGCATGTAACTCTCACCTCCTCCAATTACACAGGCATCAGACTCACATGTTACTAGTACACAGATATCATGACCTCTCACATGTCACTAGTACACAGATATCATGACCTCTCACATGTCACAAGTACACAGATAGCATGACCTCTCACATGTCACAAGTACACAGATATCATGACCTCTCACATGTCACAAGTACACAGATATCATGACCTCTCACATGTCACTAGTACACAGATATCATGACCTCTCACATGTCACTAGTACACAGATAACACAGTACACAGATATCATGACCTCTCACATGTCACTAGTACACAGATATCATGACCTCTCACATGTCACAAGTACACAGATATCATGACCTCTCACATGTCACAAGGACACAGATATCATGACCTCTCACATGTCACTAGTACACAGATATCATGACCTCTCACATGTCACAAGTACACAGATATCATGACCTCTCACATGTCACTAGTACACAGATATCATGACCTCTCACATGTCACAAGTACACAGATATCATGAACTCTCACATGTCACTAGTACACAGATATCATGACCTCTCACATGTCACAAGTACACAGATATCATCAACTCTCACATGTCACTAGTACACAGATATCATGACCTCTCACATGTCACTAGTACACAGATATCATGACCTCTCACATGTCACAAGTACACAGATATCATGACCTCTCACATGTCACTAGTACACAGATATCATGACCTCTCACATGTCACAAGTACACAGATATCATCAACTCTCACATGTCACTAGTACACAGATATCATGACCTCTCACATGTCACTAGTACACAGATATCATGACCTCTCGCATGTCACAAGTACACAGATATCATGACCTCTCACATGTCACTAGTACACAGATATCATGACCTCTCACATGTCACTAGTACACAGATATCATGACCTCTCACATGTCACAAGTACACAGATATCATGACTTCTCACATGTCACTAGTACACAGATATCATGACCTCTCACATGTCACTAGTACACAGATATCATGACCTCTCACATGTCACAAGTACACAGATATCATGACCTCTCACATGGCACTAGTGCACAGATATCATGACCTCTCACATGTTACTAGTACACAGATATCATGACCTCTCACATGTCACTAGTGCACAGATATCATGACCTCTCACATGTTACTAGTACACAGATATCATGACCTCTCACATGTCACTAGTACACAGATATCATGACCTCTCACATGTCACTAGTACACAGATATCATGACCTCTCACATGTCACAAGTACACAGATATCATCAACTCTCACATGTCACTAGTACACAGATATCATGACCTCTCACATGTCACTAGTACACATATATCATGACCTCTCACATGTCACAAGTACACAGATATCATGACCTCTCACATGGCACTAGTGCACAGATATCATGACCTCTCACATGTTACTAGTACACAGATATCATGACCTCTCACATGTCACAAGTACACAGATATCATGACTTCTCACATGTCACAAGTACACAGATATCATGACCTCTCACATGTCACAAGTACACAGATATCATGACTTCTCACATGTCACAAGTACACAGATATCATGACCTCTCACATGTCACAAGTACACAGATATCATGACCTCTCACATGTCACTAGTACACAGATATCATGACCTCTCACATGTCACTAGTACACAGATATCATGACCTCTCACATGTCACAAGTACACAGATATCATGACCTCTCACATGTCACTAGTACACAGATATCATGACCTCTCACATGTCACTAGTACACAGATATCATGACCTCTCACATGTCACAAGTACACAGATATCATGACCTCTCACATGTCACTAGTACACAGATATCATGACCTCTCACATGTCACAAGTACACAGATATCATGACCTCTCACATGTCACTAGTACACAGATAACACAGTACACAGATATCATGACCTCTCACATGTCACTAGTACACAGATATCATGACCTCTCACATGTCACAAGTACACAGATATCATGACCTCTCACATGTCACTAGTACACAGATATCATGACCTCTCGCATGTCACAAGTACACAGATATCATGACCTCTCACATGTCACTAGTACACAGATATCATGACCTCTCACATGTCACTAGTACACAGATATCATGACCTCTCACATGTCACAAGTACACAGATATCATGACCTCTCACATGGCACTAGTGCACAGATATCATGACCTCTCACATGTTACTAGTACACAGATATCATGACCTCTCACATGTCACTAGTGCACAGATATCATGACCTCTCACATGTTACTAGTACACAGATATCATGACCTCTCACATGTCACTAGTACACAGATATCATGACCTCTCACATGTCACTAGTACACAGATATCATGACCTCTCACATGTCACAAGTACACAGATATCATGACCTCTCACATGTCACAAGTACACAGATATCATGACCTCTCACATGGCACTAGTGCACAGATATCATGACCTCTCACATGTTACTAGTACACAGATATCATGACCTCTCACATGTCACAAGTACACAGATATCATGACTTCTCACATGTCACAAGTACACAGATATCATGACCTCTCACATGTCACAAGTACACAGATATCATGACTT
Organism: Bombina bombina; assembly: GCF_027579735.1. Taxonomy (NCBI): domain Eukaryota; kingdom Metazoa; phylum Chordata; class Amphibia; order Anura; family Bombinatoridae; genus Bombina; species Bombina bombina. Next base: position 750,811,160 of record NC_069500.1, read on the forward strand.
CTCACATGTCACAAGTACACAGATATCATGACCTCTCACATGTCACAAGTACACAGATATCATGACCTCTCACATGTCACTAGTACACAGATATCATGACCTCTCACATGTCACTAGTACACAGATATCATGACCTCTCACATGTCACTAGTACACAGATATCATGACCTCTCACATGTCACTAGTACACAGATATCATGACCTCTCACATGTCACTAGTACACAGATATCATGACCTCTCACATGTCACAAGTACACAGATATCATGACCTCTCACATGTCACTAGTACACAGATATCATGACCTCTCACATGTCACATGTACACAGATATCATGACCTCTCACATGTCACAAGTACACAGATATCATGACCTCTCACATGTCACTAGTACACAGATAACACAGTACACAGATATCATGACCTCTCACATGTCACTAGTACACAGATATCATGACCTCTCACATGTCACAAGTACACAGATATCATGACCTCTCACATGTCACTAGTACACAGATATCATGACCTCTCACATGTCACAAGTACACAGATATCATGACCTCTCACATGTCACAAGTACACAGATAGCATGACCTCTCACATGTCACTAGTACACAGATATCATGACCTCTCACATGTCACTAGAACACAGATATCATGACCTCTCACATGTCACAAGTACACAGATATCATGACCTCTCACATGTCACAAGTACACAGATATCATGACCTCTCACATGTCACAAGTACACAGGGTTCGGGACATTTACCTTTCATGTACTTCAAAAACACATTTATGAGCAAATGTACCTCCTAATACACAGATACCAGGACATGCACCTCTCCCCTCCTCCTAATACACAGATATCAGAAAATATGTCTTTCATCCCCTCCTAATACACAGATATCATGTAATGTGCTTATCATCCCCTCCTAAAGCACAGGCATTGGGTAATGTACCTCTCATGTGCTTACACTACTCCTAATATAAAGATATCAGGTACTTTAACTCTCACTTCCTCCTATTACACAGTCATCATATAACGTACCTCACACTTCCTCCTAATACACAGATATCAGTCAATGTACCTCTCACCTCCTCCTAAAACACAAATATAGGTAATGAATCTCTCATCTCCTAATACACAGACACCAGGGCATGTACCTCTCACCTCCTTATAATACACATATATCAGTTAATGTACCACTCACCTCCTCTTAATACACAGACATTAGGTAATGTACCTCTCATCTCCTAATACAGAGATATCATGACATGTACCTCTCACCTCCTTATAATACACAGACATTAGGACATTTACATCTTATGCTCTTCTAATACACATACATGAACTAATGTGCCCCCTTATACACAGACATCAGGACATGCACCTCTCACCTTCATGCACAGATTCTATAACCTGTACCTCCACTCAACTAAAGCACAGATATCAGGACACACATCTCTAATAGATAACAATCAAAACACAGACATCTCAGTTAATTCTAATAAATTAATGACCTAACATAACCTAACTACCTAATACACAGTAATCTGGGCTCATAATACTGAGGGATGATCATATCTTCCTAATACACAGACATATTTCCTCCTTCATATCATTTCCTTTAAATACATAAGCATTAGGACATACACCTACCGCTACACTACAGTAACATTTGGAGACAGAGCACTCACCTGCTTCTAATACACAATCATGACAAATATCTCTCACCTCCTTCTAATATACTGACATCAGCACACGTAGCTCTAACTTCCTAATACACAGTCATCAAACAAAGCAGAGTTTGAAAGGGGTTTATAGTGGTTGTCCTTAAATGATACATGAGAGATATCTGAGATTATATGCCACGTTTACTACACTTACATTTATGTATTACATGTAAGTGAATAGCTGCCCTCTTTATAAAGCACTTGTCCCACAGCCTTGTGGAGGGGGAGGGTGTTGGTACCCACAGCAGGTTTTGCTGACCTGAGCTGGGATGTTGTGTAGTGGTAGGGGGGGTGCATGAGTAATATGAGAATGACATCATTGTGTGAGAGTGGATCCTCCCGAGGGAAATAGAGAGAGCAGCAGGAGGAGGGAGTGAGAGAGAGAGAGGAGCAATTAATGTGAATGCTCTGGATGGCTCCCAGCACACGGCATGCTGGCTGAATCTAGGTATGATCGTTTTCGTAACGACTCTGTAACTTCAGCAGAGGAGCAGCCACCATTGGCATCTAGAGCCATGAGCGGACAGGTGGCTCCTGGTTCTCCTTCAACGGCACCCTCTTTGGGTCAGCCATTCTCTGATCCACAGGGCCCAGAGGAGCAGGATGTGGCCACAACCTTCTGTATGATGATACCCAGAATGGGACAGTGGAAATTCACCAGCCCAGCTGCATTCCTCAGCAGATCACCCTCTGGAACAAGCAAGGATTTGACCTTGGACAAGACTGGAGGTGCTGGAGGAGGATTGGGGTCTGTGTTTGGTGCTTGTGACCCTGTATGCTCTACACCTTGCACTTTGCAGGTGATAAACCGATTGCGAGGGGGTGGTGGTGGAGGAGGGGGTGTTAGAAAGGCTGCAAGGACTGAAGCAAATAAACTTCCAGCTGAGGAGTGGAACCGTAAAGGTACCTTCATCAGTAAACCAGCTCAAGGGTGGCTGCATCCTGATGATCGTCTGCAAGGTCCTGGGGTCTCCTATATTGTCAGGGTAAGTGCTCTTACTTTAAGTGACAAGGAGAATGTTAGGACAACTTTACCTAACAGCAACATGTAGAATTATAAAGCTCATGATGGATTAAATTGTAGACATTACATTTATTAGATAATATGGGCTAACATAAGTAAAGGGATGAGGATACAAGGCCTTACAAGTGCACATGTCCATAATTTACTGTGATACAAGTCAGGTTTATGCATTTGGTGGCATTGGTGCCAGAACACATGTGATACGCCCTATGTGTTAATACATTTCGACTGCAAACGTCCACTTGAAAAATTGACAGTGCAGTAAGAGAGCAGTATGTGCCAACATCCTGTTGTATGCCATTATCTGGTTGGTCAGTTCAACCCTTTCTTGCTGCTAATTGGTAGAAATGCTGATGCATTGTTTTTCTTTTTTGTTTTGCTTTGCACTGATTGGCCAATGTCTCCTTTGTTTTGAAGAGGCAGTGAATAGAAGGTTAATTATTGTTTCTTATGACATCATAAGCATGAAGTATCTCAAAAATAATATCTTTTACATTACTGAATCCTATAACTAAATGGAAGCATCATACAAGCTATGTACGCCTGCACTTAAATGCATAAAAAAATCAGGTAATATTAATGATTTATTATATAAGGCTTTTAACCAGAGTATCTCTGACCTTGGATTTAAAGTTTAAAGTGACTGAACCTGACAGATACAAATACCTTTTTGCAGGAGTCAAACACTGGGATAAACAAAAGGCTATCTTACAAACCAACTAACATTACACTTTATAGGAAGTAAGTGCAGACATCATGGGCCTATTCTTCTTATCTGCTGACAAAAATCTATGTTTTATACTCCCACACTTCGGTCCCTCTGTTTATGCAAATGAATGATGTCCTTACTAACAAAGAATAACTACAGCAGATAAGCGCTCCAAGAATCCCTCACATGTGCAATGTATTGTTTCTGCCATATTGAGACTTCTTGCTTCTGTTTAGAGAACATGCCCTCTTATTCTACCATCTTTTCTTCCTTTGTGAAATATTAACAGGGATTGGGGATGACAATTAGGATGAACACTGAGAATGTGATTTAAACCTCCTGCTTTGATTCCCAGAGGGGTAGGTTAATGTCTCTTACAAAGAGTCTGGTTTCTTTCAAACCTACTGCTCAGTCACATTAATTACATCTGAAAGCTTAAGCACTATTCAGAAAGAGGCAGATGGATAACAGGATGAAGTATGGTAAAATTGATGTGAGTTGCTATACATGAAAAACTAAAGGCAAAATGCATTTGGTGCCCTAGATTTGCTAACAATTTAGAAGTCTGTCCAGCAAATCTACAGATCCTGTGATATTATATAATAAAATGTACTATAGTACAAGCTCTCTCCCCACAACTTAGTGAATTGGTTCTGTAGTATAACATAGGAGAATTCTTATCTTGAAAAAAGGCTTTTAAAGGGACAGTCAACACCAGAACCAGTTTTGCATAACCAACACTGTTATAGAAATACACTTTTTACCTCTGTGATTATCTTGTATCTAAGCTTCTGCAAACTGCCCCCTTATTTCAGTTTTTTGACAGACTTGCATTTTAGCCAATCAGTTCTCACTCCAGGGTAACTTCACGTGCATGAGCTCAATATTATCTATTGAATATTATCTATAGAAATTAGCATATGAACCTCCTAGAATAAGCATTCAACTAAGACTACGAAAAAAACAAAGCAAAATTGGTGATAAAAGTAAATTGGAAAGTTGTTTAAAATGACATTCCCTATTTAAATCATGAAAGTTTTTTGGGGACTTGACTGCCCCTTTAACTTTAAAAACCACCACAATCTTTATCTTTGATATTATATAATCCTAATCTCCTAAAAGACTGGTGAGTTGCTTCCCATTAAATGTCTTATTCAGTATCTTCAAATAAAAATTAAAGTTTGCTTTTGGTTGCTGCAATTTGTTTTTTAAGGGCTAATTTGTTAGAGCATGTAATTTTTACATTACTGATTCTAACTCATTATGAGGTTGTTCCTATAGAAAAACATATCTAATGATTTCTTATCGAAAATAACCATTAAAGTATTTTTAATTCCTCCAATACTTCATGATGATTTAGATTCATCAGATTTATCATTGGCTGGACAGACAGGGGCTGGCCCGGAGAGAAACCACACAAAATGTTTTTTTATTGACATTATGTTGTAATGCGTGCGTCTCTCCTACACATCCTGAACTCTGCATAACGAGATAAACAGCTTTCAAGCTACAATGTGTCTTTCTGAATGCATTTGTGGGCCTTGCAGTACTGACAAGACTTGTTAGATAATCTAGCCAGAACTAGTCATCATTTTAGGTATTTTTGCCCAGAATGTGTCTTTAACAGAAAATAACTTTCCCGTAGTATATTAGTCAGTGCCTACTTTTAAAAGATGACCATACCCAAAATCCCAGCACTCCCCTAAGAATGATAGACAGCAATCACAGACAGTTGTGTCAGCCTTCTTTGGGTCTTGTCAGTGAGGTGCAACCTTACCTTTCTAGGCAAATTGGAAAACAGTTTGATCTTTGGTTGCCCCCATGGTTGCCATGCAGACCTGCTGTCGGCATTTAGTAATGTCTGTCGAATATGATACTCTACAGCGTATCATGTCGGACAGACATTGATAAATTGGCCCCTATGTGTTTAACCCCAAGAAAGGAGTTAAACTCATAGGCAAATTCCTGCTTGGGAACCTCAGGTTCTAATTAGCTAATCACCAGCAGTTTTCTGCTTGGGAGCTGCAAGGTTGTAATTCCTGAGAGGAACTTTACCTATGTATTTAACCATGTTCTGGGTTAAAGCCATAGTAAACTAGGATTAGTAATGTAATGATTACATGCTGTAATTAAAGCATTTACTAATATACATTAGACTATCCCCTTAGTAACTGTGATGTATTTTCCAACCCACTAGAAGAACCATGTGGCGTGTTTTTTCTTGAGTTTTGAAATTTGAGGCCAATGAAAGTCAATAGAACACCAGCAACACCTAGTATAGGTGGCCTTCACTGTATATCCTGTATTTAGGTTAGTTTCTGAAGAAGGTTTTATGGTATCAGAAGTTGTTATATCTAGTGTTATTCTTTATATAGGGCACACTGAATGTTAGGACAGGGGTGGGACATACAGGAGGCATTGCATACAGAAGGAGGGGAATAAGGGGACTGGGCTGAGGGCCCCACATATTTGTCTTGCCCATGTCTTTTGTTCAGATGGAGATTTGCTGGTATTTTGTGGATGGACGTCTTCTTTAGGTGTATCTAGTCTGAGATATTGCAGGACATTTTCTCTCTGTGAAAGGCACATTTTGGCTGCACTTGGGATATTGACTAGATATACAACAAACTTGTATAATTGTTCTTGTTCTCTAGTTGAGCTCTTCATTCTTTTTATGTATGCTAATTATGATCCTTGAGGATTAGTTCCCCCCAAGGGTGAGAGAGAGGAAATTCAGATGTGCACCTGTTGCCCAATGTACCTAGAGGTATATGAATGTACCTCACTTAGGAGGGACATAGAAGGCTGAAACATATCTTTGGAACTGCCATGTCTCTTGTTCAGAGGGAAATTGCTTGGTATTTCTAGTTGGTCATTTTTAGGTGGAACCAGCCTGATACACTACATTCTGTGCTTATAGAGGCTGCTGTTGGGTCGTGGCTAGCTTTAGAACAAGCTATTTACTTTGTTGTTTGTCACTGTGTCACTTATTTTGTCTCCCTCTAGTACATGGGGTGCATTGAAGTTCAACGGTCCATGAGGTCCCTGGATTTTAATACACGGACTCAAGTAACAAGGTAAATAATAGAACACAACTCTCAAAGCTATACAAATTTATATCTGTTTGGGGATAGTGGGACTATGCATTCAAACATGTGGTCTCATTTAAAGATTACAAACATGGGAATGCGATTAGGGTACAATAATGCAAATGACTTAATCGGATATTCTCCCATTATAAACACTCTAATCAAATGAGCAAATATGCTTTACTTAAATGGACAGTTTACTCAAAAATGTTCTCCCCTTTAATTTGTTCCCAACGATTCACTTTACCTGCTGGAGTGAATTAAATTGTTTACAAGTATTTCCATTACCCTTATATTGGCATTTGAAATAGTTTATTTAGCCTGTGGTATCCACACCCATCCTGAAAGTTTTTGGCCTCAAGGCCAAGCTGTGTTAACACAGCTAGTAGAAGAAATTACACTCCCAGTTGGGTATAGAAGAGATAAGGTAATAAAAAGTTAATTTTCCATTGTTCTCTCCAAGTATTGGTGATTGGTTTATGGACAGATATAAGATAAAGAAGTAGGTATATGTACACAATGTGATAAAGTAATGAGATCTGATTATACCTACAAGCTCAACCCATTTTATTAGATTGTGACTTCAAAACACAAAATCAGCTAATTCATATACACAAACAAGTCTTAAAAAAGAAAATCTCATACATTTTATACTCTGTAGCTGGTAAAAAGTAATTGGAAACACATTAAGGGAAAAACAATTTTATAGTATACTGTCCCTTTAATATGTGTGTTCTAATGTTATACAAAACACATTTATTATGACCCAACCAGTCTTTTATACTTGCCAGCTAATTAAAATTGGCAGCTAAATTGGTACCATAGCTGGAAGGAGCCAATTAGTTTTGAGTTTGGAGATAGTGCTGATGCAGTCTGCTCCAACATATTTGATGGCAAGGGTCAACAAAACCTTTAATGCCTATAACTGTTTGTTGTTCATCAAGTTGGTCATGTCTAGGTAGGATCATGGAGAGAAGCAAGTTTTTCTTTTCTTTCTTAGTTTCATAGTTTTGAAGATTTTGTACGCTTAAAGGGACATGAAACCCAATTTTTTTTTCTTTCATTGTTTAGAAAGGGCATGCAATTTTAAACAACTTTCCAATTTACTTCTATTTAACTATTGTGCTTCATTCTCTTGATACCCTTTGTTGAAAATCATATCTAGATAGGCTCAGAAGCTGCTGATTGGTGGCGGCACATAGATGCCTCATGTGATTGGCTCACCCATGTGCATTTAAATTTCTTCAACAAAGATATCTAAAGAATGAAGCAAATTAGATAAAAGAAAAAAAATTGAATATTATTTAAAATTGAATTCTCTATCTGAATCATGGAAGACATTTTTTTTGTTTTCATGTCCCTTTAATGTTAATTGTTAAGAAAATGAGGATAGAAAAGAGTATATTTCATCATGTGAACTGTCTTACTATACTTTGTGTGTAACATTTTCATTGTTGTCTTTGTGCTCTTGTAGTAAATAAAGACCAGTTAAAAAAATAGGTGGCATGACACCATATTAGGACTGTAATGTATCAATCAGTTTATCTATCTGTATGTCTCTTATATACAGTGAGGCAAAAAAGTATTTAGTCAGCCACCAATTGTGCAAGTTCTCCCACTTAAGAAGATGAGAGAGGCCTGTAATTTGCATCATAGGTATACCTCAACTATGAGAGACAAAATGTGGAAACAAATCCAGACAATCACATTGTCTGATTTGGAAAGAATTTATTTGCAAATTATGTTGGAAAATAAGTATTTGGTCAATATCAAAAGTTCATCTCAATACTTTGTTATATATCCTTTGTTGGCAATGACAGAGGTCAAACATTTTCTGTAAGTCTTCACAAGGTTGTCATACACTGTTGCTGGTATGTTTGCCAATTCCTGCATGCGGATCTCCTCTAGAGCAGTGATGTTTTGGGGCTGTCGCTGGGCAACACGGACTTTCAACTCCCTCCAAAGGTTTTCTATGGGGTTGAGATCTGGAGACTCGCTAGGCCACTCCAGGACCTTGAAATGCTTCTTACAAAGCCACTCCTTCATTGCCCGGGCGGTGTGTTTGGGATCATTGTCATGCTGAAAGACCCAACCACGTTTCATCTTCAATGCCCTTGCTGATGGAAGGAGGTTTGCACTCAAAATCTCACGATACATGGCCCCATTCATTCTTTCATGTACATGTACAGGTCTACAATTTTGTTTCTGGTGTCCTTCGACAGCTCTTTGGTCTTCACCATAGTGGAGTTTGGAGTGTGACTGTTTGAGGTTGTGGACAGGTGTCTTTTATACTGATAACAAGTTCAAACAGGTGCCATTAATACAGGTAATGAGTGGAGGACAGAGGAGCCTCTTAAAGAAGAAGATACAGGTCTGTGAGAGCCAGAAATCTTGCTTGTTTGTAGGTGACCAAATACTTATTTTCCACCATAATATGCAAATAAATTCTTTCCAAATCAGACAATGTGATTGTCTGGATTTGTTTCCACATTTTGTCTCTCATAGTTGAGGTATACCTATGATGAAAATTACAGGCCTCTCTCATCTTCTTAAGTGGGAGAACTTGCACAATTGGTGGCTGACTAAATACTTTTTTGCCCCACTGTATATTTAAAATTATTATCATGTCTTTATGTCATAGAGAAGCCATCAACAGGCTGTACGAGTCTGTACCTGGGGTGCGAGGAACCTGGAAGAAGAAGGTGAGACATTTTCCTGGAGATCACTAAGAAGGCCAGGCTTCCTCACGACAGGATCTTTCAGCTGCAGGATACTATCTTAATTATTCTATTCTCTTTCTGCTATAGGCACCAAATAAATCTCTTGCATCTATTTTGGGCCGTAGTAACCTTCACTTTGCTGGGATAAGCATTGCTGTAAATATATCCATAGAAGGACTGAACCTGAGTATCCCAACAAGTCGGCAGGTCAGTATCAGGACTCCTTTCACATTTAGTATAAAACACTGGACCAAGGCCATGAACAGCAAACATATGAAAGATCAATCATTACAGCTCAGGTTCTTTTTAAAGGTGTGTACCTGGAAAATGATACACATGCTAAATTCCACTGCATTGCCAATGCTTTTAATAGCACTTATAGGGATACTAAATCCAAAAATGTTCTTTAATGATTCAGATAGAGCATACAATTTTAAATATCTTTCTAATTTACTTCTAATAACAATTTTTCTTTGTTCTCTTGCTATCTTTATTTAAAAATCAGGAATGTAAAGCTTAGGATTCTGCCCATTTTTGGTTCAGAAACTGGGTTACGCTTGCTTATTGGTTGGCTGAATGAAGTCACCAATAAGCAAGGGCTATCCAGGGTGCTGAACCTAAAATGACCTGGCCTTGTAAGTAAATGCCCCTCCATAGTCTACAGAGTCACTGCAAGCAACAAACTAAGGGCCCGGTTCTATAAAGCTCTCCGGGCTTGTAAGATCCTATAATAAATCGCAACAGTAGTAGGAAGCCCATGTCCTAAATCTATAAAGGCCGTTTTTAACTTGAGAGGTGTGTTCACAAAGTGTGTTCCCTGCTTTTAAGTATATAAAAGCGATGCAAATGTTACAATAGGAAAACCGTAATATAAAAATGATATAAAATGAAAAAAAAAATAAGCAGTAAAAAAATTGGTATTGTTCAATCATATTGTAAAGAGTTTCTTTTCTGCAAAAAATCATATTTTATGGAAAAATTAAAATTTGTACTGAAATTACATAGCAAAGAAACAATTGAAGGTGCAAAGTACAAAATGTAATAAAATGACACTGCACATGCAAAAAAAAAAAAAAAGTAAAATTCGTATTCATAATACAAAATTCAAAGTTTATTTGATGAGAATAGTGAGTTTCCCTTCCTTTACTAAAGGGCTGTACAAAGGGTGTAGCTGAAATTTCTGCACCAGCTCTGGTGTATGCTGTAAAAATGTTCCCTCTGTTTTTCCTGCAATCTACATGGTGTGAGATTGAGGTTGTGTCAAAAATATGCAAAACTGCCCTTATAGAAAAACACATACGAAAATAGAAGCCATTATAAGATAATATACAATGATAGCAGAGTGATCTGATTTGTATTGGCTGTAGGATTTAATTTTTAAAATGTAGCCCCTGGCCCTGCACCCTGCTTACTTTTGCTCGCTTTCCAGTGAGCTGAGCTCCATTACTTTCTAAGGGAGATGTCTGGCCACTCGCAGGTAAAATTCCATAGATCCCGGCAACAGATCACAGACACAGGGCTAAACTGAAGTTCTAGGTCACGGGGTGCCAGCAATAAGCGGTGGAACAAACGGCCAGTACTTGAGCACGTAGAAAGAATGCTGCACTCCAAGAAGCTCAGAAATCCAATGTTTATTGAAATATTAAAACGGACACGGGAGACACAAAATGTCCATCTTATGCTTTTCACGCTACACAGAGCGCTTAATCATAGATAACGTCACAATTCCAGGATACATCTTCTTTAAGCAACTCTTAACCAATCAAAAACGATATTCGTATTACGTTTCGATTACCATATTACCACTATTCTGATTCGGTAGCCGTGCATCGAGGAATATGAAAAAACAAATATGCGTGTGTTGTGTGTTACTGTTTGCCAATAAAGCAGTGGGAGTCCTGCTTATTAACCAGTGAACAATTGGACCTTATGGACAGGTTGTGCTTTCTGTTATTTTCAAAATCAAAATATTTTTGTATAAAAGAAGACTATGTTAAAATGCAACATGTTCTAATAGAGATTTTTCCTATGTGTGATACAGATTTCTGTTCCAGTAAATAATCAACTCCCACTGAGGGTGGGAGAGACTCCAGCCAATTTGAATGGGTGTTGCTGTAGCAGCTTTGAATAAAACAAAATCTTACTAGTAACTTGCATGACTATATTATCCCTTTAATCATATGATTTTGGGTAAAAACAATAGAAGCCACTATTGTTTAGTCAGACATTGTTATTCCTAAAACAAGTTGATTACATTTTTCCCAAAAGTGTATTCAAAGTGACTGAATGTTGTAATTTTGAAAATATATTGGCTTTTCTCTGTGGGCACCCGGTGTTAGTGAATTTCATATTATACTCAGTTTTATTAAATGCATCCTTAAGTTTATTGCAGCATTGTATTTCATTTTGATTTAATTGGGGCCAAGAGAAATGTTTTGGTTTTGTTTTATAAAAAAGGCTGGCTGACTTCTCCCTTGTGTCACACCCAGTGTTTATTTTTATTTTCTTTGGCACTTCATTTCTACAGGTTTAAAAATGTATGTAAAATTTTAATGACCATGATTGTATTATAGGAATACAGGTCTTCTAGCTCCAGAAGTGCACTGGTGCCCAGGCCCGGACTGTCCATAGTGCATACAGGGCAAATGCCTGGTGAGCCGTGCTCTTATATGGGCCTTACTGCTATATACCACCCTCTCTTAATATGAGTAACAATAGGAAAGCTGTTACAATCTACATTTTCTGTCTGGCTGTTAAAGGGACAGTATATACTAATTTTCAAATAACTGCATGTAATAGACACTACTATAAAGAAGAATATGCACAGATACTGATCTAAAAATCCAGTATAAAACCGTTTAAAAACTTACTTAGAAGCTTCCAGTTTAGCTTTGTTTAAAAGGTTACTGGAACACCCACTGCAAGTGGGAAATATCAGACACTCCCCCCCTCCCCCTTCCTTTGCACAAACAGAAGCAAGCTGGTGTAGGTATACATTGGTATTCTCCTAAAACTTTGGGGCTTGGTTAGGAGTCTGAAAATCAGAATAATGTTATTTAAAAATAAGCAAAACTATACATTTTAAAAAAAAAACTTTATGGGCTATATAAATCATCTACAAAACATTTATGCAAAGAAAATTAGTGTATAATGTCCATTTAAGCACAGATGCTGGAGGACAAGAGATCTGGTGTATTATGGCTACCTAGTTGACAGAGCTCTAATGTGGACTGCTCTGCGTTTGAATGCCTGGGCCTATTTTTTGGTCCCAGTCCAGTCCTGCTGGAGCTGATGTTGAAGACAAAGTTAGAAGTGACCCTGTATGTGTTGCCTTTCTGAACAACTATATGAAAATATCTGCAGCGCCAGCTTTCTCCAAATGATGATATCAAATCTGAGCATCAGGTACAAAAAACTAAGCTTCTTTCAAATACCAGGTAAAGCTTATTTTTGTACCTGATGCTGGAATAAAGTTTTATGTCATTTGGGGAAAGGTGGTGATGTGGACATTTTAATCTATTTGTACAATTGGAGGGTGTAAAGCACTCTGAGGTGCTGTACCTTTAGTTTGTTATGTCTCTCTCTTTCTCTCTCTCTCTCTCTCTCTCTCTCTTTCTCTCTCTCTCTCTCTCTTTCTCCCTCTCCCTCTCCCCTCTCCAAAATGAAACTTTCATGGTTCAGGTAGATCATTTAGTTTTAAGAGACTTTTTAATGTTCTATTGTCGAATTAACTTTTTTCTTATGGTATCCATTGTTGAAAAGCATACCTACGTTGGCTCTGGAGCAGCAATGAACTACTGGGAAATAGCTGTTGATTGGTGGCTTTGCAAATAGGCCTCTTGTCATTGGCTCATCATATGCGTTCAGCTAGCTCCCAGTAGTTCATTGCTGCTCTGTAGATGACTTTAACAATGTGTTTAACCTCTTTGCAGGAGTTAAACACATACATCATTTTATTATTACACAATTGCTTGCACATCACTAACACATTAGAACATTTTAAATTTGCAATTTGATGTCCCTATTAAGGGACAGTCAAGTAGAAATGAGATGTTCATAATTCATTTAGAACGTACAATTGTAAATAACTTTCCATATTATTTCTATTATCTCTTAGCCTTCCTTGTCAAATAATAATCTTAAGTGAGCTCAGGAGGGTGTAGTTAACATTCTATGGCAGCAGTATTGCAACTATGTATCACATAAACACTCCTGCCAAATAGCAGCTGTTATGCTGTTCCGGTCTTAGGCAGTGCTGCTTATTTCTCTTTTAAATTTATAATGCATTTTTTAAATTGGGATATTGCTGACATGAGGGGGCTGCAGAGGACAGAGCCATAGATTTGGTCTGTTGAGAATACAGCTGTCACAAAGTAGTGTCATGTGATGTCTAATGTGGCCATGTAGCGAACATGAGGGCTCTATAAGCGTATGATTACGGTTTGGAGCCGAAACATGTCAGTTGCTACCTGCTGACCAACCCTTGTACATATTTTCCATGTTGTGCCCTAATAAGGATTTTAATATTAAGGTGAAATAAAGTAAGACTTTTTAATTATACAACCAGTAGCCGGTGCTCCTTCTTGTTTTTTGTTTTTTATTCTTTCTCTATAAGCTCTAGCACATTGAAGAGCAAAGGTTAATTTATCTGCTGACCAATAGGTGAAACAACTGCAGATGCACTTACATAAAGGAATGTTATGTAATGATGTACAGTTTGTAAAGAAGGAATAGTGATGTGCAGCACCCACTATATGCAATGACTGCAGTTTACATTTTAACCAGTAGATAGAGCACTTGTTTGTTTTATTATTTCTAGTTTTTATCTGATGCTTTATTTCTGCTATATACAGCTCTGCTGGTTATTCTTTCATGACAATTATGTTTATTTTCATATGTAAATAAATATATATATTTATGTATTTAAAAATGTAGTTCTCGATTTCAATCGTTCTGAAATTCTTATTCAATATTGCATAATGAGATCGGCCATTTTATTGTTTTTAAATCAAAATTATTACAATCTTACAGCTAAGCTGCGTAAAACTCTTACCATATTTGATCTTCATTTCCTCACAATGGCACTGTTTACGACCGATAATTGCTGCTCATCCCAGAAACCAAATTGATACATGAAAAAAATACTGCTCTCCAGGCTGCCCAGCCCCTCTCACCAACTGACCAGGCCCAGCCCCTCTCACCAACTGACCAGGCCCAGCCCCTCTCACCAATTGACCAGGCCCAGCCCCTCTCACCAACTGACCAGGCCCAGCCCCTCTCAACAACTGACCAGGCCCAGCCGCTCTCACCAATTGACCAGGCCTAGCCCCTCTCACCAACTGACCAGGCCCAGCCGCTCTCACCAATTGACCAGGCCCAGCCGCTCTCACCAATTGACCAGGCCCAGCCCCTCTCACCAACTGACCAGGCCCAGCCCCTCTCACCAACTGACCAGGCCCAGCCGCTCTCACCAACTGACCAGGCCCAGCCCCTCTCACCAACTGACCAGGCCCAGCCCCTCTCACCAACAGACCAGGCCCAGCCCCTCTCACCAACTGACCAGGCCCAGCCCCTCTCACCAACTGACCAGGCTCAGCCGGCACTGACCAGGCCTCGCCTTCTTAGTCTGCTGGTCCAGCATTATCTTCCCTTCTGATAGTCTCCTCTGTCGTTGCACGTTTCAACTGTTGGTATCTTGTAGATATGTTTTCTTCATGTTTTAAATTAAATTTATGGAGAAAAACTGATCAATCATTTCATTGTCCCTTTTCCTGCAGTTTATTATTTTTCTTTTTGCACTTCTATTTTGTTTTAACTTTTACTAATATCTATTGCATGCAGTAAAACAATATTTAAAGAGGCATCAAATAAAACTTTCTTGCATCAGATAGAACATCGGACATGCAATTTTAAGAGACTTTACTTTTATTATCAAATGTACTTTGTTCCCTTGTTATCCTTTGTTGATAAGCATACATAGGTAGGCTAAAGATCAGTAATAAACTACTGGGAACTAGCTGCTGATTGGCAGCTTCACATCACATATGCCTCACCTAATTCAGCTAGCTCCCAGTAGTGCATTGCTGTTCTGGAGCTGATTTTAACAATATGCAGGGGTTAAACACATAGATATATGCAAGCAGTAGTACAATAATGTAATGTCCACACATTAAAGTATTTTTTGGTCTCTCTTTATATCCATTTTAGCACCATTTGAATTACAATAATATTCAGAAGCTTTATTGATATACATGTATGTATTGCATTTTTAGGTTATAGCCAATCATCACATGCAGGCCATCTCCTTTGCCTCAGGAGGGGACACGGTAAGTTCCAACTTCTCATTGGCTCTTAGATTAAAAATAGACAACATGACTAACTCTTTTTGTTTCCATGACAGGACACCATTGATTATGTGGCGTATGTGGCCAAGGACCCCATAAATCAGAGAGGTAAAAAATGTATAACTTCTTGGAATGGCTGTAAATAGTATGGGCAGAATATCTATCTGGGCTTTTCAGGGCTGCTTATAATTTTATAATATGATTTAGAGATATGTCTGTGAGCTACAGTTTTCTAGATTCACTAGCAATTTAAAGAAGTTTCCAGTGAGGAATATCTCTCTATTTTAGTGCTGATTCACTAAAGGGTAAATTTAGTCTTAATAAATGAGTCCTTGTATCTATGACAGGAGTCAGCAAACTTGGGCCCTCAGATGTTTTGAAACTAGATTTCCCATGATGCTCAGATAGCCTAAAGAGTGTCTCAGCATCATGGGAAATGTAGTTCCAAAACATCTGGATGCCTGAGCTTGCTGACCCCTGCTCTAGGATATCAGAATAATTATTTAACATGAGCTCCCTTTGCTAAATAATTTAGGAGGTAAAGCTAGGGGCCAGATTATCATAAATTCACCTGAATAGAGAGAAATCACACAAAACCTTTTTTTTTTTTAGTATTAAATTGTACTCTATGCGCCTCTCGTTACATTCAGAACAAATAGCAAAATAAACAGCTCTTAAGCTAAAATTTGCCTTTCTAAAATAGTTTGAAGGACCTTGCAGTATTGCAGAGACTTCTTAGATAATCTCGCCAGACCAGAAAGCCCTAAAGGCTCTATCCTCAAAAGCTCTTCGCTTAAAGGGACAGTCTACACCAGAATTTTATTTTTTAAAAAGATAGATAATCCCTTTATCATTTATTCCCCAGTTTTGCATAACCAACACTGTTATAGTAATATACTTTTTACCTCTGTGATTACCTTGTATCTAAGTCTCTGCAGACTGCCCATTATCTCAGGTTTTTTTTGACAGACTTGCATTTTAGCCAACCAGTGCTGAATCCTAGGTAACTCCACGGGCGTGAGCACAATGTTGTCTATATGGCACACGTGAACTAACGCCCTCTAGTTTTCAAAAAAATATTAAAATGCATTCAGATAAGAGGTGGCCTTCAAGGGCTTAGAAATTAGCATATGAGTCTACCTAGGTTTAGCTTTCAACTAAGAATACCAAGAGAATAAAGCACAATTGCTGATAAAAGTAAAATGGAAAGATGCTTAAAATTACATGCCCTATCTAAATCATGAAAGTTTATTTTTTACTAGACTGTCCCTTTAAGTAAGAGTTTCTAAACATATCCAAAGGTTATCTTGCTGAGGGGTGTAACCTACATTTTTGTGTAAGACACATATACTATAGTAACGTGATAAATAAAATTAGCAGTTTAAAATTTAAAATTAAAGTAAGCATTTAAATGTAAGCATTTACAGTAAATTGTATTAATAATACACATTACAATTTGTACTTAAAGTATGCAAAAAAAGTTCATTTAAATTACACAGCAAAATTATTTTTATATTATAAATTCAGTAAATTATATATATACTAGTCCTAAAGCCCGTTCACACGGGCCATTTTTTACATTACAGCGGTCCCACCCCTTGCTCTCTCTCCCCCTCTCTTTTGTGCTCTCTCCCCCTCTCTTTTGCGCTCTCTCCCCCCTCTCTTTTGCGCTCTCTCTTGCTCCACCTCTCTTTTGGTCTCTCTCTCCCCCCTCTCTTTTGCTCTCTCTCCCCCCCCTCTCTTTTGCTCTCTCTCCCCCTCTCTTTTGTGCTCTCTTCCCCTCTCTTTTGCGCTCTCTCCCCCCTCTCTTTTGCGCTCTCTCCCCCCTCTCTCTTTTGTGCTCTCTCTCGCTCCACCTCTCTTTTGCTCTCTCTCTCTCCCCCCTCTCTTTTGCTCCCTCTCCCCCCTCTCTTTTGTTTTCTCTCCCCGCTCTCTTTCGCTTTCTCTCCCCTTCTCTATTGCGCTCTCTCTCCCCCCCCTCTCTTTTACACTCTCTCTCCCCCTCTCTTTTGTGTTCTCTCTCTCTTTTGTGCTCTCTCTCTCCCCCCCTCTTTTGCGCTCTCTCTCTTCCCCTCTTTTTGCAATCTCTCTCTCTCCCCCCTCTTTTGCGCGCTCTCTCCCCCCTCTCTTTTGAGCTCTCTCTCTCCCCCCTCTCTTTTGTGCTCTCTCTCTCTCCCCCTCTTTTGCTCTCTCTCTCACCCCCTCTCTTTTGCGCTCTCTCTCTCCCCTCTCTTTTGCGCTCTCTCTCTCCCCCACTTTTGCGTTCTCTCTCTCCCCCTCTCTTTTGCACTCTCTCTCCCCCCTCTCTTTTGCGCTCTCTCTCTCCCCCCTCTCTTTTGCTCTGTCTCTCTCTCCTTTTTTTTTTGCTCTCTCTCTCCATCCCTCTATTTTGCTCTCTCTTTCCCCCCTCTCTTTTGCTTTCTCTCTCCCCCCTCTCTTTTGCTCTCTCTCTCCCCCCTCTCTTTTGCTCTATCTCTCCCCCCTCTCTTTTGCTCTGTCT
This sequence comes from Bombina bombina, assembly GCF_027579735.1. Lineage (NCBI taxonomy): Eukaryota > Metazoa > Chordata > Amphibia > Anura > Bombinatoridae > Bombina > Bombina bombina. The sequence goes on from NC_069500.1 coordinate 750,829,279, forward strand.
CTCTCCCCTCTCTTTTGTGCTCTCTCTCCCCTCTCTTCTGCACTTTCCCCTCTCTTCTGCTCTGCCCCCTCTCTTTAGTTCTTTCCTATCTCTTTTTGTCTCTCCCCCTCTCTTTCTATTTCTCTCCCCTCTCTGTTGCGCCGACCGCTCCCGGCCACGCCCCCCACCATGCCCGGTCACGCCCTTGTCCATGCCCGGTCCCATTTCTCTCCCCGCTCTCTTTCGCTTTCTCTCCCCTTCTCTTTTGCGCTCTCTCTCCCCCCTCTCTTTTACACTCTCTCTCCCCTTCTCTTTTGTGTTCTCTCTCTCTTTTGTGCTCTCTCTCTCCCCCCCCTCTTTTGCGCTCTCTCTCTTCCCCTCTTTTTGCAATCTCTCTCTCTCCCCCCTCTTTTGCGCGCTCTCTCCCCCCCCCCTCTTTTGAGCTCTCTCTCTCCCCCTCTCTTTTGTGCTCTCTCTCTCCCCCTCTTTTGCGCTCTCTCTCACCCCCTCTCTTTTGCGCTCTCTCTCTCCCCTCTCTTTTGCGCTCTCTCTCTCCCCCACTTTTGCGTTCTCTCTCTCCCCCTCTCTTTTGCGCTCTCTCTCCCCCCTCTCTTTTGCGCTCTCTCTCTCCCCCCTCTCTTTTGCTCTGTCTCTCTCTCCTTTTTTTTTTGCTCTCTCTCTCCATCCCTCTATTTTGCTCTCTCTTTCCCCCCTCTCTTTTGCTTTCTCTCTCCCCCCCTCTCTCCCCCCTCTCTTTTGCTCTCTCTCTCCCCCCTCTCTTTTGCTCTATCTCTCCCCCCTCTCTTTTGCTCTGTCTCTCTCCCCTCTCTTTTGTGCTCTCTCTCCCCTCTCTTCTGCACTTTCCCCTCTCTTCTGCTCTGCCCCCTCTCTTTAGTTCTTTCCTATCTCTTTTTGTCTCTCCCCCTCTCTTTCTATTTCTCTCCCCTCTCTGTTGCGCCGACCGCGCCCGGTCACGCCCCCCCACCATGCCCGGTCACGCCCTTGTCCATGCCCGGTCCCGTCCAGTCATGCCCACGCTCCCGCCGGCCATGCCCACGCTCCCACCCGACCACGCCCACTTTTGCCGCAAATAGCATGCCATGAATTGTCAGGTAAGGCCAGGTGTGTTTGTCCTCGTACTGTCTCTACTGCGCATGACAGCTTCGGACAAACACACTTGGCCTTTTATATTATAGGATTAAAATATACACAGTAAATCATATTAAGTTTTGAATGTCATGTCAAATTACAAAGTTTAAAGGCACATGAAACGCAATTTTCTTAATTTCAGATACATACAATTTTAACCAACTTTTTAATTTACTTCTATGATCAAATTTGCTCCATTCTTTTGGTATCTTTTGTTGAAGGAGTAGCAATGCACTACTGGGAGCTAGTTGAAAACATTGGATTAGCCTACTTAGGTATGCTTTTTAGCAAAGGATACCAAGAGAATGAAGTCAATTTGATAATAGAAGTATCCAATTATTAAAAATTGCATGCTCAATCTGAATCACGGATGACTGAAGGGACATTAAACTGCTAGGCACAACTACCTTAGCATGGTTACTACTCATTATATTCCTGCAGCTCTTTTCAAATTCATTGTCCTGTTTTAATAGCTTAAAGGTGCCAGATACTGAAACTCCACCTCTTTGTACTGGGGCTGCCATCTTGGAGCGCAGGTATTCTCACTGCCTGTGACACATGATGTATCATGCACACTGACCTGAAGCACGTTATACAGCTGTAAAAAACATGGACAATATTACTGATCTGTGAATGTGCACAGCTTATGTCAGAATACCCGAGCGCCAAGATGGTGGCCCCCAGAACAAAGAGGTAGAGCTTCAGTATCTGGCCCCTTTAAGCTATTAAAAAGGAGAACTGATTTGTAAAGAGCTGCAGGAACAAGATAAAATGCAATAAAATTGTTACTTTTCTTTTGTAGTTGTGCACAGCAGTTTAATGTCCCTTTAATATTATACCAAAAAGTACTTTATTTTTCTATTCTAAAATAAGTCTTTGTGAATGGGCTGAACAGGGGTGTTCCCTGGACGTATCCAAAGTTTTCTCTCAGTTTTTATCTTATTCTCTACGCATGTAATGCTTTCAGGTTGTGATTGTTTTATCTTGCAAAATGAAAGCTGATGAGTTGTCTCAAAATACGTGAGGAACTGAATGTACTGATAGAAAAAGTAATATATATATATAAGGCAAAACACACTGAAAACAGCACAATGTGACTGTATGAGATCAGTGCTGTATGCTCTCCGTCATTTGCTTTCTCCTATGGGATCCTCCATTGCAGAGCTCATCATTATTTGTATGTGTGTATGGGAGAAAGCTGTTCTTTTTTTAGAGAATTGAGAGAGGGAAGCCCATGCGAGGTTTTGCAGGATATTTATTTCCATGCCAACAAATTTGAAAGAATCCGTCCACAACTAAGATATCTTTCTGTATGTAAATTAAATCCTACCCCAGATTCACTAAGATGCTGAGAATATTCTAGTGAGAATAATCCATCCACTTTCTATTCAATCCTATATAGCTCGGAGAGATACCTCATGTTTAGTGAATCAGCTTTATAGTGTATCGGCAATCGAAGGGTATTTTCTTGCTCAGGGTCTGTCTGAAAGCTGTAGTATGAAAAGAGGAGTGTGCCTGAATGAGATTTCAGGATAATAAAAAAAGAGAAGAGGGAGGTGAATGGTGATGCAATATGGAGGAAAGAGAGTTTTTGTGTTAGAAGGCTAGAAGAGAGATAATTTAGGCTGGTACAGAACGTGTACCCTCCATTCTTATCCCCTGAGATGCTGCTGGCGGTTGCTAAGGAGACAGTGACGGAGGTTGTTGATTGTTTCCATGGTAATGGAGATATATATTGGGTTACAAAAGGCCTGCAAGGTTATAACAAGGAATGGACATTTTGATACAAAGTAGCTCCCTTTTAAGGAGGTTAATTTATAAACAAGACGTACTGCAGAGATACTTGGTTCTCAACTGTAGAAGCTTTTTTATGTCTGCTCATTCTAATTCATTAGGACAAGTGCAGATCACTGGGCATTTAATGAGAATCACATTATGAAAATTAGCTACCCATAACCTATATTTCTGAGAGCATCCGTGCACGCTCTGTTAATAAGGCTTATTAAATCTTAACTGCAATAAGGGTTCAGACATTAAGTTACAACCTAATGAAAAAACAAACAAAAAAATAAAAGTTACCCAGAATAACTTATTTAACTCTTTAGGATTCAAACACCAGCTGCCCAGTCATCTAATAGTACAAGGTTAATGTTATGTGTGAACTGTAGGACTACTTGAGTGTGAATGTACGAATAATAGGAAGCCGACTGACTCCATAATCTGAGCCCAATGCTGCTTTGTGGTAAAACAAAAAGTAGTTTAATTAAAAAATAAATACAATTTATCAACAACAGGATTTTGTAGGAATAAGTGCCTTAGTTTCTTGAAGACTTTGGTAACTCCCCAATAGCTATGTGCCCTGCTATACATTATGTGTCCCTTCATCCCTAGCACACATCGTTTGTGGATATCATAGCAGTGTTAATGTGTGTTCTTGTCTTTCGCACCAACCCCTCTTCTCCTCATTTGGACCACTCCTTCCTTCCCATGTGTTCCCTTGTGTCCCATATCTCACCCCCATCCTCCGCAGCCTGTCATATTCTGGAGTGTTGTGAGGGACTGGCCCAAAGTGTGATCAGCACTATAGGACAAGCATTTGAGTTGAGGTTCAAACAGTTCCTGCACAGCCCCCCCAAACTGGCAGCTCCCACTGACAGGTAGGCCAAAAAGTCAACGTACCCCTGACTGTAACTTGCATCCCCCTATTGTCTTGTCCACAAAATACTCACACAGACTAAAGTATATAAGAAACTATGCCCTCACTTTTGACTGATAATGTCAGAAATACAACCAAATACAGAATGCTCCTCCCAGTGTTCTAATTTTAGTGTAATATCCCTGGTATTTTGTATTCAGCAGGTTTAATTTCTGCTGCTGCATTGTCTTCTAGCTCGTCTGCTAAAATACCCCTCACATATGTCTACAATTTTGTCTGTACTTCTTTCCTCCATAGTCTTTCAAAATATGACGTTTGATACAGGTATTTTCTTTCACTCTCCTATCACTTGTTTCCACAGGGTGGTGCTGGGAGATGAAACATGGGGGGGAGAGGACGAGCACAGCTCAGAACACAACTACTATAACAGTATCCCTGGAAAAGAGCCCCCAGTCGGAGGGGTGAAGGACTGTCGCTTGAGGGAAGGGGGAGCCATTGGACAGTCAGCTTCACAGACAACTGCCAATGGGCCAGGGCCTCAGGTAAATATAATTCCAACTGTCAAGAAAGAAAATATAAATATATATATAGATATATACAGTACATATATATATATATATATAGAGAGAGAGAAAGATCACTGTATTTTTCAATGATACAGGATAACCGTAGGGTATAAAAACACTTGCTGTGCTACTAGCAGTCAAGGGGTTCACTTCATTACTGCATGGGTGTTGTTTGCAACCTAAAAGGTAAACTTTTGGGTTTATATGTTGCTGTCAGCCAAGAGGGTAAAAACCATGCTCTCTTGTGCAAATATATTTGGTGTTGTCAAGGTTGAGGGCCAAAGGTATAGTTTAGTAGAGGGGGGCATTTTGTGGCCACATGTTCATTTACTCACAAGTTGTCCGGTATTTTGTCACTCATTTGTGTTTAACATGATTTTGTTTTAAATATTTCATCCAAAAATGTTTATAATCAGTTGATAAAAAATAATTATTCCATATGGCCCCTCTTTCTGCCTCTGCAGCTGTAAGGAATGTCCCTTTTTACTCCCAGAAAAGACATATACCCCTTTTTACCCTACAAAACACCTGCATTCTCTCTACTCACATTTCCTAAACCCTGGAAGTAACCTCATTATGACTTGAGCCAACATCATAAAAACCTCCCTGTGTAACTTCCAGTCACTGACATCTTTTCCGGTGTCTGGAGGACAAATCCCTGACAAGCTTTGCTTTCCCTGAAATGTGTTCCAACATAAAGGCAATCTGGTGGTCCAAGAAAAAAGACTTACCTCTTGTCTGTTACAGAGTGCATGATGTTCCCCAGCCATTAGATTCAAATCCAAAGGCATCCCAGAAAGGGAGCAGTCATTCCAAAACTCCATGGTTATAAACCATCACTATTGTTGGCGCAAATCTCCTTGGGAAAGGAGGTCTAGTTGATTGTATGAAACATTTTTCCGTAAAAAAATACATTTTGCATCGCCATAAAATTCAGCAGCATGGACAGAAGCTAAAAAGAAGAGGTATTACTATGGATTGATGAGTCACTGAAATTACCATTGCTCTTAGTGTCCTTCTCGGCACCTTTGTAGAAGATATATTTGAGAAAAGCTCAACTGGTATACAGGAGTCTAATTTGAAACTGTTGCACACGAGAAGGTGTTAAGGTGGGCTGGAGAAAATATATCACAAAACACAAACTTTGAGAAAGCTAAATCAATACTGATGCACCTGCAGACACTGATTCTTGGTTCAAAAGTAGAATTTTGTCTTTATAAATCACTAGATCTATGAAGTAAAATTTGCTGCCACTGGTTTCAGAACTTTGGTAATGCATCAAGTAGTCGAGACTAGGCTGAAGGGATTGCATGGGATCTGCAAAAATGCCCTTTGCTACTGGAATTGTAGATAATATCTGCAATCTTGGTCAACAAAGATAGAAAGATATACATCCTTCCAATTAAGATATGTGGACTAGTCTCAATGAAATAATATGTCTCTGAAAATGTGGATATAGGAATGCAGAGCATTAAAATAAATTTAGGACAGGTAGTTGATTTTTTCCTTACTAAAAAGATGCTGCTGACAAAACCTGAGAGGAAGAAGCCTACTTGAATTGTCTCTTCATTTAAAAGGTTGTTCTTGAAACAACTTCTGATCATGAAATGAAAATGAGCTTGCCTTCATTTGGTTCTTCTACAACATATTTTTAGCAACATGTAACTGTTGGGGGGGAGGGGGAGCAAATCTGCCTGTTTTATGAAGAGAACTGATTAATGAGATTAGCACATCATAACTCACCTTTGGTAGCATAACCTCTCCTGTATAAGGATCCTTATAAACAGCCTAATTTGGACCTATGTGGGAATAGGTTTCTATGGAAGAGCTATGTGCTGTATTTGTCATTGAAACCTGTCTCCTGCTCGTGCGTTAAATTTGCTTGAAGCAGGCTTTTTGCACACGTCGGGTAGCGTGTGTATTACAAGTTGAAAGTAAAATGTTTTTAATCAAGCGCTAACTGGATGCGCGAAAAAAGGCAAACTTTAAATATCATAATCGAGTTAACATATTCCCCCATAGTTTTCAATGGAGCGTGAAAAGTGAAAAAAACCCTAACACCCTTAATCGCGCGCAACCCCAATCGCATTTACTCAAGTGCGCTAACCTGTCATGAAATATGAATATTTCACATTCCAATGCTCTTCACATAGCAGAGTATGTTCTATTTATTCATAAATACATATTTTTATATATATATATATATATTTATTTTTTTTGTAAAATATATATATATATATATATATATATATACAGTATATATTATATTTTATATATATTATATATATATATATGTAGAAAAAAATCACTATGGTTTACTAGTCAGGGTTAAAAAGCTACTAGCCCAGAGAGAAAAAGTTACTAGTTCACTCATGTGTTAAAGATATGAAAAAGTCTGGGCGGAGCCTGGCCGTGCCGGAACATGGCCGACTTGTGAAAGAGCTCTGAGCTAAACAACTCTCAACCTCCTAATAGAGCCGGGTATAGACCTCACGGAGTGCTACAACTGGTCACCGGGTGATCAGGGAAGCAGTGGGAGATTGCAGAGAGTGAGATGGTCCCCCCCTGGTCCTTAACTTAAGATAAGTTCTCCTGTGCACACATCGCATCAGGGGCCGTCGCCATATTGTCACAACATTTGGTCCGGCTAACACAAGCGCAGCTCATACACTTGCTGTAGTAACGCCGCAACGAAACAGGCACAATGCTGTGCAGATACACTGAATCAGTGTCGGTCCAGACACAGGCATCCCAGCACGGTCCTTGCATACAGCGAGCCGATAACTACGCAGCAGCAAAAATTATTTTGAAGAGTGGAGTGGCCATGCTTTCAGCAGCAACGGAAGGGTGAGACTCTCAATGCTTAATTCTAGCAGCAACACTCATAACTAGCCTAACCATCCCATGAAGCTAATTCAGATCCCAACATGTATGAAATCATGCCCTCCTATAATTCAATATATATCGTTTAGCTGTTGAAAAGGCACATATCTTATAGCTCCTGGAACCGCAGCTTTTACATGTAACAACTCTAGCAAGTCCACAGGGATCCACTTCCTTTCTTCTAGATATCCCACAAGTCTAAATCCAGTTCTTTAAAGGGCCATTTACTACTCAGTATAATTATTGAGTCGACATACTTAGCATACTTGTTGAAGTGGTGCTCTGAGAGCTTAATATGGCGTCTAAAAAAGGCGCTAAATCGGACAAAAATAATAAACAAGCTGCACTACCTATGTCAGTGGGCAATTTCTTTGGCACTCATGAGACCTCTACTCTTGAACAACATGAGGGCGGGGGCAACATACAACACATACCGGACGCAGTACAACAACAGACTGCTCCGGTAGAGCTTATGACACAATTAAAAGCAGATATAGCCAACCTCCCATCTAAATCCGATTTTGACTCCTTGAAAAATGTAATCAAATCTGAACTCACAACAATAAGAGAAGAAATCTCTGAAATTGGATATAGAGTTGAGGACTTGGAGGACACACAAGAAACTTTGAATTCACTGACAGACACGATTATAACACAATCCATCGTACAAGAGGTTAAGATATCAGCTCTCCAAGACAAGATTGACGATTTAGACAACAGAAATCGCAGAAACAACTTAAGAATCCGAGGCATACCAGAGAAGATCACTAACGCTGACTTAGAAACATACGTTCAAGATCTGTTTTGTCATCTGAAGAAAGATCAACAGGCCCCAAAGGTGGAACTCGACAGGGTCCACAGGGCCCTTAGACCTCCCCCACCAGATAGAACTCCCCCAAGGGACGTAATCTTGAGATTCCTCAGATATAAAGATAAGGAAGAAATTTGGATACTGGCCCGCCAATTAAGGGACATAACATACCTTGACCATCACCTTCAAATCTTTATGGACTTGAACCCAAATACATTACAAAGAAGAAGGGAAATTGCCTTTATAACCAGAGTGCTCAGGGACAGAAAGATAAGATACAGATGGGGATATCCCTTTAGCCTAGTGGTCACACATGAAGGAAGTGTATTCACCTACAAAGAACCCCAGGACCTGGAAGCTCTCTCTAAGGGATTGAATATTTCTTTTAATATCCCCACTGAGTTTGACTCTCAGGGAAATAGGGAAGCTGGAGAGACCTCGGACCCCAGACCATTGCAAGGAAAGCACTGCTGGCAGGTGGTGAACACCAGCAAGCGCAGAAAGGACAAAAACAAATCATCTCCTTTAGAAGATGCAATGGTTTCTACCGCACAAGAGACATGAAGCTGCACGTAGATGGGTGAGATTGTACCAATCTTGAACATGTTTTTGTTTTATAGAAATTGTTGGAGGATGATGAATACGACAGTATGATTACTTGTTTGGGAAATGTATGTATTATGCGCTCTAATAGAGATTAAATTCATTATATATGAAAGGGGGTAATTATGTTGTTTTGCAATCCCTCCTAACCTATGGCTTTGAGCATCTCTTTGTTCTTACAGTATGTTTTATATGTTAATGTTGTTTTGAAAACTGCATTAAGCCGACGTAATCAATTTTTTAAGTACCAGATTATGAGGGAGCACATGGTGTATCACAGAGTTTCTGCCACACACTAGTCACGAGAGTTAGCCCACCGCCAGCACTGTATCATTTAACAATATATGGATCCTATAGATAAACTGAAGGGTATATACCATCCTCACGGTTAATGCAAAGGGCCTCGATAGCCCATATAAAAGGAATACAGCTATGAGAGATTTCAATGAAAGAAAGGGCGATGTGATTTTCTTGCAGGAGACAAACTTCTTGCAGATTAGAGAACCTCACAGCTTTAGATTACAAGTTTGTGAACTCTTTTTATGCCTCTAACACTGCTAAAAAAGGAGGAGTTGGTATTCTGTTGCGAAAGGGTGTATCATTCCAGGTCCACAAATGCATAAAAGACAAATTGGGTAGATTCCTCATACTAGTGGGTACCTTGTTTCATAAGCAAGTGACACTGGTCCAGCACATACGCACCAAACACTGGCAGGATATTTTCTTTAACACTCTGGACCAACGCAATACTAGAAGTAGTAAAGGGCTCTTTAATACTGTTTCGGTGACCTCAACTGTACATTAGATCCCACATTGGATAACTCTTCAGGGACAACATCCACATCACACGCAATTATCCATAAGCTTCAAAAACATTTAAGGGATCTAAACTCTACATGATGTTTGGAGGATACTAAACAGGAAAGTGAAAGATTATACATTTTACCTCCCACCCTCATGTTAGATACTCGAGGATAGACTATATTCTAACAGACGTTACTAGCTTAGTCTGGGTAAAGTCCTGCAAGATACTTCCCACAACATGGACAGATCACTCCTTGGTCAGTTGTCACATGCGTTGGGATACAAGAGATAGCACTAGTTATGTATGGAGATTGGAAGACAGACTATTAGATGACCCCATATATGCTGAAAAAATAGAGAAAGCTTTATAAGACTTCTTTCAGTTTAACTCAGACGCTGAGGTGGACACTAGATACCGCTGGGCGCACACAAAGCTGTTATCAGGGGGGAATTAATGAGTATGAAAGGACACCAACTGAAACAACAAAGAGCTTATTTAAACTTGGTGTTAAATAAATTAGAAGACTTAGAGAGAACCCATAAACAGGACCCTAGAGACGCACAAACATTAGATCTTTTAACAGAATATATGGGCAAACTTAACACAATTTTTGATAAGGAATGTAAAATCACAGCACTTAAATTGAAACAACAGCACTATGAGGGACATAATAAATGTAGTAAATTATTCGCCAGGAAGCTGAAACGTAAAACAAATAAAACTTATATACTAGGAATTAAAGACTCCAAAGAAAGAGGAGAAAACCTCATCTGCGCATATTGCTGAGGCATTCCGTGCATATTATGAAAAACTTTATAACTTGCAGGAATCTCCTCCAGAAAACATAGATGCATTTCTGGATCAAATATAATTACCAGATATAGGGGAGGAAGAAGGGGCTCGTCTCAACGAACCTTTCACCCTCAATGAAATAAAGAGCATAATTAGGGACTTGCCAAATGAAAAGAGCCCCCGGGCCCAGACGGCTTCACAACTTATTATTTTAAAAAGATATAGACAACCTTTTCACCCCACATGCTAGGTCTATATCAAAATATATCAGAATGGAATCCTTTCTTGGAAGAATCCTTGGCAGCACACATTGTTGTGCTCCCTAAACCAGGAAAGAAATCAGGACAGAGTGGAAAATTTCAGGCCCATATCCCTACTTAATAATGATATCAAAATATACGCCAAACTACTTGGCCAAAAGGTTGAACCCCATCATTCCACAGATAATTGATAAAGACCAAGTAGGGTTTGTAATTGGCAGAGAGGCAAGGGAAATACAGTGAGAGCCATCAACCTGATAGACTACGCAGTTTCGCGGGATGCCCCATTGGTCCTGATCTCACGACGCGTAAAAAGCTTTTGACCGCGTCCGATGGAGATTTTAAAGAAGGTATTGGAAAAATTTGGTATAGGGACTTCATTTATAGCGAAAATAATGTCATTATATAGCTCCCCCTCAGCACAAGTAAGGGTGAACAGCGATGTTATCCCAACCTTTTCAAATCAGCAATGGCACGAGACAGGGGTGTCCTCTGTCCCCTCTGCTGTTTGCCTGTGCGGTAGAGGCCCTGGCTGTGACAATTAGGAACGACCCAAAAAATCAAGGGAGTTAAGATCAGAGAAAACGATCATAAAATCATGTTATAATGCAGATGACATCTTGTTTACTCTCATGGATCCACTCATATCCTGCCATATATATTACAACACTTGCAAAACTTTCAACTCGCATCAAACTTTATGATTAATAAAAGAAAATCATATAATACTCAATATCTCTCTGACACAAAACCTTCTTACTCAACTAAAAGAGACGTGCCCCTTTAAATGGCAGGAAAAATCCTTAAATATCTAGGGGTCTTGATCACAAGAAACCCACAAGACTTATTTTCAGATTAACTACATCCTCCTGCAGAGACGAATAAAGCTGACCTCTTCCTCTTGGAGATCTTTACAGACTTCTTGGTTGGGGAGAATAAACATTTTCAAAATGAATGTCCTACCACATATACTATATGTCTTACAAGCCCTACCTATTCACTTTCCACCTAACTTCCTCTCGTCCCTACAATCAAAAATTTTAGAGTTTGTTTGGGAGGAAAAAAAATGCTAGAATAAATAAACGTATAATGTGTACACCTCTGCTAAGTGGTGGGCTTGGCGTGCCTGATCTGATAAAATACAGATATGCAACCTATTTACAAAGAATACTTTTCTGGTTCTATAATTTTCAAAATAAAGCCTGGGTACAACTAGAGCAAGAGATGTCAGATATTAAACACTTAGGAGGCCAATGCTGGACTAGACTTGGGCTATACGGACAGGGACCAATAATCCTCCACAGGTTAAGTTCTGAACTTTTAGAGTTTGGAGCAATATATTGTCAAAGTTTCCACGCATATCCTCCAAACATTCCCCCCTAACTCCTATGTTTGAAAATAAAGACTTTTTCCGCATGTACACAGCTGCTCACACTACACTTCCAGCACGTCAAATAGAACTTTTATAGGTGTATCAATTGGAAAATGAACAAGCCCTACGAACAAAAGGGAAATTGGTAGAGGAGGGACTACTGATGTTTAAGGACTGGTTATTTCATCATCAATGTGTTTCCTTTATTTTTAAACATTGTGATAGGAAAAATCTAAGCAGACCATTGACTCAATTTGAAAACATGTGCATCTCTCCAAAGCCAATAGCTCATTCTTTATCCTTATTATATAACATTTTGCAGATACAGCCCCCGGGTCATGTTCCATACTACATCGAGAGATGGAACAATGACTTGGTATGGTTATCAACCAGAGAGAGGCAAAAATGTTTTTTTATAATATCGCAAAATCATCTGTCTCAGCCAACCTGACTGAACTAAACCTCAAAATACTTCATAGGTGGTACATGACACCAGTTAGAATACACAAACTCTTTCACACACATTTTAACGATTGCTGGCGGTGCAGTGCAGAGAAAGGCACAATGTCCTATATTTGGTGGACTTGTAATAGTATAGCTCCCATATGGGATTGTATAGCGGGCAGAGTCCTCCAAGGTACTGGGTAGACATGTGTTACCTGATCCAAAAATTTGGCTATTCTTACACTATCCTATAAAATTTCCGACTGTACAAAAAAAAAATGCTGTGTATTTTAAGTAATAGTGTGAAAAATCTTTTAGCTCAAAATTGGAAATCCCGAAATATACCAGATGTGGCACAATGGATCCACAAGTGTAATGATTTACTTAAAATGGAGGAATATCACTATATTAGGGTTAGAGGCACAGATCTGTTACGCACAGATGTTGTTAATGTGGGGGACCTATATTGAACATAGATTTGAGAATCAGGGCCGAGATGGTGGCGAAACCCCTCAATAATATCCAAGTAAGAAAATGGGGGTACATGTGTGTTTGGGTCGACATCTCATAGGGGGCGTTGGTTAGTAGGTTACGTGTCCTCCCCATAGAAAGCTTAGTCTGGCTTGCAGTTTTGTTTTCAAAATGTTGTTATGTTAAATATATATATTTATACAAAGTGGTATCCAATCTATGTAGTAGGGTAGTCTTCATGAATGCAATTTTTTTTATATGTACATCATATGTGATATGTTTGTGATGACTATTGATTATATAGTGACTTTTTTTATCTTGGATGTCCAATAAAAAAATTATTAAAAAAAAAAAATATAGGAAAAAGTCAAATTTCTAAGTCATCAGCTGCAATTTCTAAGTCGTAGCCGGAACCACTGGAGATGTCAAGCACTGGTAAATATATAGTCACTGGATTAAGATCAATAAAGTATTAATTTATTCAGTGGTAACATTTCAAGGTTCACAGATCCCTTCCTCAGGCCAGACGTGCAACAATGTATCAGTGCAACTTAAATATGCTAAGTCCCACCCCAAAATTAATTAAAAAATATGTGCCAGAGCAGGCGGGACAAGTTATGGAGCAGTGGGTCTTTAGACCGCTGCTTCAAAACTTCTGTTTCGGCTCGCCGGAAACAAGGGGCATCAAGCTCCATACGGAGCTTGATAAATAAGCCCCTGTCTCTTTTTGTTCAATAACCATGACTTACACCACCAATATATAGCCTATTTAACCCTCTCAATCGTCACAATTCTCTTGACTGCACACTTTATATGCAAACAAGCACACTTCTAATTCATTTCACTATCACTGAAACCTGGTAGCCCTTCAAAGAAATGGTGCCTCTCCTCCTCGAACACAACCTCTGCACTCTCTCTGTCCTATGGTGGCCTGCACTTCAGTCACACTCCAGGGCAGGAGGACAGACAAGGAGAGGGAGTAGGCATTCTTTTTTTTTCCATTACTGTATATTCCACTACATTCCATTGACTCACATCCTTTTTTTTCTTTGTTCACCGCTGTAGGTTCTCTGTGTTGCTGTTATCCATTGGCCTCCTGGTCCAGATCAATATTTAGGACCCACATTTCCTCTCCTGTTAATGGCCCTTCCCTCGTCTTAGGTGATTTCAACATACCCATTGACAATCCTAACAAGCCTGGTGCCTCTATACTGTCCCCAATCTCTGTGCATTTTTTTACGTTTTCTAACTTCCTCTTTTCTCTCTTGGAACACCATCTACAACTTTCTCTCTAACTCTCACAGGAGCATCTTCATCAACCCCCAAAAAAGTGCTACCTTAAAGGAACTTAAATTACTTAGATCTCCCAGACTTTTGTTCTAAACAGAAACCTCTACTCTCCAACATTTCATCCCTCTCTTGCCCAGACCTTGTGGCCTTACAATATAATTCTGTACTAAAAATCATCACTTGAGAAAGCACCCTCCACAGTTTGCTGTGCATCATGCACATCATTGACAGCCATAGCACACCAAACAGAACCGATATCTTCAGAGGAGGTTCACGGACTGCTGAACATCAGTGGAGGAAATCATGCACACAATGCTGATTTCCTCTATATAAATTCATCCTCATACCATACAACTCTGTCCTCTACCTCGCCAAACACACTCTATTTCTCCTCCCATGTTGTCAACCTCATTTAACAAACCCCAGAAAACTGTTTTCAAACTTTAACTCCCTCCTATGTCTGCCTTTACCTACCAAACTCACTGTTATAAATATTGCTGATGACTTCAAAAATAAAATTGACACAAATAGGAAAACACATTGCTCTCTCACACCCTCAAAGACAGCCCTTCTACCTACCCCGTCTATAACAAAACTCTCTTTTACTTCTCTCCTGTAACAGCAAGTCTTCATACTGCTATCTTTTTTCACTGCACATAACTGTCCACTCAACCCCATTCCTTCACAACTTCTTCACTCTCTCTTTGTTTCTTTAAACCTCTGCCCTAAACTCCTCTCACCACTGGCATATTTCCTGATACATTTAAGCAAGTGTTAATCTAACCAAATCCTAAAAAGTCCCATCTTGATCCTCTCTAACTATTGGCCTGTTTAGGTTTTAGTTTATAATCGCCTATCTCAGTTTCTCTCAAAAACTCTTTATTTGATCCCTTCCAATCTGGGTTGCACCCAAACACAGATAAACTGTTCGTTACTACAGTAACAGGTGATCAGATATCAGCTAAACTAAAGGGGCAAATACTCCTTACTAATTCTTCTAAATATATCTGCTGCTTGACCATCTTCTCCTCTCAAAAAAATCTATATTCTTTTGTCCTCCGAGACACAGCCCTCTCCTGGTTTGCGTCTATCTCTCGAACTGCTCATTTCTCATGTTAATTAATTTAACAGGGTGTGTTTTGGGGTCCCATTGTTTTTTTTTTTATCTATACATCCTTCCTTGTAAAACGTATATACTCCTTTGGGTTCCAGTACCACTTATATATGCTGATGACACACTAATCTATCTTTCTTCTCCTGATATCTCTCCCCTCTTTACTCAACCAGATTTCCAACTGCCTCTCTGCAATTTCCTCTTGGATGTGTCTTCCCTACTACTATTCTGTCTAAAATTGAGTTGTCTTATTCCGCCCGTCTTCCTAGACATCCCACATCTGAATTTATTTTACAGTTGGAAACTCTCTTTCTTACACTTCATCACAGGTCCGCTGTTTACATAATTTTTCCTTTTCCTTACTCATGAAACTACCAAAATACTAATTTATTCCTTATTTTGTCACCTATTGACTATTGCAACCTGCTCCTAAATGGTCTTCCCAAACACCACCTCTCCCTCCTCCAATCTGTCATGAATGCTTCAGCTAGACTCATCAACCTAAGTTGCCGATCTACATTAGCTCCCACACTCTGCCTGGTCCCAACACTTGCTCCCAATTCACAGTCCAGAATACAAAGCAAAATATTAACCCTAACCTATAAAGCATTTAACAGCCTCACCCCCAACTTTATTTCCTCTCATCTCCAAATACTCCCTGACTCGTACTCCTATTCGATGAACAACTGAGCATATGTCTCTCCCCTCCTATTATTTCTACTTTCCCTCTCTCACCTCCAAGACGTTTCACTGCACTGCTTCTGTCATTTGGAACAGGCTTACCATCTCTTTTCTGTTTTTTCATCCTAACCTAAGTTAAATCTTGAACTGCCTTTGACTCGCTACTGCAACTACAAGCCACGTGACAAACTACCCCAAACCTTATGTCTCTTCACCCTTCAACCTCTTAACTGTAAGTTTTTTCGGAGCAGGGCCCTCCTCCTTCTATACTAGTTTGTTTAGTCATTTATGTATTTCTATCTTACAAACAAATCTTTCTCGGATAGATATCCCTACTGTTGTACCCAGTGCTACAGAATTTTGTGGCGCTATACAAAAAAATGATAACAATAATATTATACTCTGTCTCTGTAGCTATCAATAGCTGCTTGAATAGGATTTAGCCCTATGTAACAGTCCAAATTTGTAGGTAGAGTTTTACCTCTTGAAGCTTTCTGTGGATAAACTTCAAACACCATGAATAAAATAATAAAATTAATATTATAAATATGCTCCCCTTGACGAGGGTTAACAATCAAAAACATTAGATAAAGAATAGAATTTGATAACGGGATAGGCTTCAAAAGTCATGTGAAATTATTGCAGATCCCACCTTGATCCATCCACATATGGGATCAGATGCCAACCATGGGTCATGGTCTCCAATTACAAAAACAATCATGATCTCCCAAAACTTTTTTAATTAAAATAATACCCTTCATAAAAAAAAACCACTCAGATTCTTACCCCAATGTTCCCCTCTAACAATTGCTTTTTAAACTACTGTCAAAACAGCCCCTGTAATCAATCTTCCTGAAACAGGTTTTTACATCTGTATTGAGACTAAGGGGCCTATGTATCAATGGTCTTGCGGACCTGATCCGACAGTGCGGATCAGGTCCGCAAGACCTCGCTGAATGCGGAGAGCAATACACTCTCTGTATTCAGCATTGCACCAGCAGCTCACAAGATCTGCTGGTAGCAAACGCCACCCCCTGCAGACTCGCGGCCAATGGGCCGCCAGCAGGGAGGTGGTCAATCAACCCGATCGTACTCGATCGGGTTGAATTGTTGCAATTCCTGTCCGCCTGCTCAGAGCAGGTGGACAGGGTTATGGAGCAGCGGTCTTTAGACCGCTACTTCACAACTGCTGTTTCTGGCGAGGTCTGAAGAAACACGGGCCCACAAGCTCCATACGGAGCTTGATAAATGGGCCTCCATATATGTTTTATTTAATAGGTAATGTTTAATTTGCTGCACTTTTGGTATAATTAGTAGTTGGAAACCAAGCGTAAACAAACAATATATTATGTCATTTAGGCAATATTTATAAGCCATAATACAGGCGTGAACATGTAACTTAAAGGTAGTTTTATATAATTTCTAATACATTTGTACCCTCAGAAAGATAGTACAGTAGTTTAATCAGAAAGGTATTTGTTGTTTTAAATAAATATAGATTATTATTTGCATTGTTAGACACAAAAACCAAACCAAAGACACAGACGGAAAGATTGTTAACTTACAGGCTCTAGTGATTTTTGCTATTTTTATTTTTGTCAAAATATGAATTAAAAAGTTTTTATTTCAGAATAAGGTTTGGATTTTTGAAATTCTGTATTGGGGGATTTGTACCTGTATTACAAATTATATAAAACTACCTTTAGGTTACAAGTATAAAACTATATTATGATATGGTAAATATTGCCTAAATGGAAATAAGATATTGTTGTTTACACTTGGTTATATCCCCTCTCCCAAACTGTCCCATTTTACAGATGCAAATATTCCAAAATCCAAACCTTTTACTGGTCCCAAGCAGTTTTGGAATAAAGGCTTTTCTAATGTACTTATTTTATATTGCGTCCTATAATTAAACGGGAATATCTGTAACACACTGATCTATATATAAACACAAATAATGAGCACTTTTCTTTATGATATATTGATGAATGAGTATTTTCACAAATCTATATCTAGAATATATTGGAAAATATGAACTGAATGAATATCTAAATCGCCTGTATTTATTTTTTTTTCTCCTTTTCTCAGTCTCAGGTGGGGTCTCCAGCCAGAAGACCTCCAGTGTCACATTCTGGGTCTCAGTGGAGCTTGAGGTGCAGGGTAAGTAAAACACATTAAGAGTGATGGAGGTCAGTGACAGGGGATGTCACCATTCTGATGCAAGATATTTCTTTACCAGGACAGGCAGTGAAGCCCTCCTCTGACCAATGATCGGGCTGTAGGAGTCAGAGACTATGAAGAGCATATGTATGTAAAACACACAGAACCTGGATAACTGGAGCAACGACAGGGAAAGCATTATATGAATCCTGAGGACAGTCCCAAGAAGGATCTGTTTGATATGAGTAAGTGGGCTGGAGGTGTAATATTCTGCTTTATTCTGCTGAAAACCAAATGCTGATGGCCATGAAAGGAAATGGGAAATACTGATAGAAGAGAGTAATAAAATGTACTCAATTAACAAGTAGTTAACATTCACCTTTATAATCAATTGAATCATAAATGTAAAAAAAAATGTATAAAGAGAAATAGGAAATTAGTGGTAAGACATGATATTTTGCAGAGTAAATAAGTATTATAAACAGATAATGAGATGCATCTGATTCACCACAGAAGACAAAATAAACCTCCTATTCACAAAGTGGTTAGGACAGACAGAACAACTACTTGATTGTGCCAGACACTTATGAAAATAATCACCATTCCCCAGTACTAAAATGTATTTTCTTAAAATCAATTTGCAATTTTTTTTTAAAAAATTACATGAAACCCAAACATTTTCTAAGCATGATACTTGATAGATCATAGATTTTCAAACAACTTCCCAATTTACTTCTGTATAAAATTTGCTTAATTTTCTTGGTAGCCTTTGTTGAAGGAGCTGCAATGCACTACTGGGAGCTAGCTGAGCACATTGGCAAACCTATGGAAAGATGCATATCTGTGCAGCCAGCAATCAGCAGCTAGCTCACAGCTTCTTTTCAACAAAGGATACCAAAAGCAAATTTGATAAATTAAGTACATTGGAAAGTTATTTAAACTTGTATTCTCTATCTAAGTCACAAATGAATAATTTTAGGTTTGTATGTTCCTTTAATATCAATTTGCTTTGTTTGTGGCCACCCACAACTTCACTTTACAGTAGACTTGGCCCATGATCTTGCACCTAATGCACTTTGTTCTATTTATCTAAAGGACCATTTGAAGATGCCCTGAAGCTCCATGAATCAACCCTATCTTGGGTCCCAAAGGCTAGATGATGAGTGGCCAAGTCCCTCCACCAGGAAAGCTCCTGTGGCTCCAACAGAGGAGCAGTTGAAAGGAGAGCCATGGTACCAGGGGAAGATGAGCAGAAGAGAGGCAGAAAAGTTGCTGCAAAGGGATGGAGATTTTCTAGTGAGAGACAGCATCACCAATCCAGGGCAATATGTCCTAACTGGCATGCACAAGGGGCAGCCCAAGCACTTACTGCTGGTTGAGCCAGAAGGAGTGGTAAGGATCCCATCTACCAACAAACACAAATCATAATTGTATGGTGTTACTGGGTAACAGAGATACACAACTTACTAGAAGGTAATTCCTTTAATGGCCAGATAGATTAAGGCATAAGCTTTGTGTAAGACAACCTAAATACATTTCAGTCAGTGACGTGCAGTCACAGGAGGCAGGTGAGGCAGCGCCTCCCCCTGGCCAATCTATGTAATTACAGCCTTTATTTAAAATTAAAAAATAAAAAAATTAGATTTTTTTTTTTTTTCATATTTTTTTTTTTTTATAAATAAGGTGACCCCCCCCTACCCCCCCACCCCTCCACCAAAATCAGGATTCTGTTTTTGTCAACACTCACTGTAAATTATTAAAACCGACCGTAATATACTTATTACATCAATACATTCATATTGCGCAAAACAAGGACAGCCGGCTGTCCTTGCATTGCGCTATATGAATGTATTGACTACTGTGGAAGTGTATGGGA
The DNA here is from genome assembly GCF_027579735.1 of Bombina bombina. Taxonomy (NCBI): domain Eukaryota; kingdom Metazoa; phylum Chordata; class Amphibia; order Anura; family Bombinatoridae; genus Bombina; species Bombina bombina. The sequence continues at coordinate 750,849,194 of NC_069500.1, forward strand.
CGCTGAGAGGACTGCCACCAAGAGGAGAAAAGGTGCTAATGCAGTGCTCTCCAATGCGCCCCATACGCTTCCACAGGAGGCTAGCCTCCGTCCTGGCCGGCTCTCAGTCTCACTAGTCTCAGCCAATCAGATTCAGAATTCAGAACTCGTCTGAATCTGACTGGGGCTGGCTGTCTCTGAGTGCCGGGCGGGAATGAAATAGATCCTTCCGCATGCGGTCACGCGGAAGGATCTATTTCATTCCCGCCCGGCACTCAGAGACAGCGCAGACTAGAGTCAGACGTGGTGGGTGTCAGTCGATCGCTCGAAGTGCTGCACTCTGCTGTGTTGTGTTGACGGCGTGACCCGGGCCCTGGCCGACTGTGAGTGATACTGAGACAGGAGTGGAGTCAGGGGCGCAGGACCTAGACAGGACGTCACTCAGGACAGGAGGACTAGGAGCCGAGGGGAGCGCCAGAAGGTTAGGTGCCGACTGCCGTTGGAATGTTTATTTAATTAATACAAATAATACATACACATTACACAACAACCTAAGTCATCTAATAAATCTGAGAGCCATCAGCCAGATCGCTATAAACAGGCCCCGACTGACCATGGCATAGGGCATGCATTGCCGGGCATTTGCCCGGTGGGCTGCCAGTTACCAGAGCCCCGCCCACTATTAGAGCACATACTGGGTGCTTTCAAATTTCAATGTGACAAGGGCCGTTTCCAAGCGGGGACAGACTGAGCTGTTTTTTGCTGAGGTGCTGCAGTGGGGAGCGCAGTGACTTGGGAGCTCTCCCTTACTTTTCTTTTTTTATAAGTTTTTTTTTTTATTGTTGTAAATTTGTAATCCAGGGGCATTGGGGGCAAGAGAGCTAACCAGGCTGGTCCTTTGAGGCCTCCGCACTCTGCTGCATATGGTTAGGACCAGAGGAGCAAGAATCACGTTAGCTGGCAAGCTGTTTCAGCATTTACCACCTAATGGCATCTGCAGAAAATCAAAGCCTCCAGACGCGTAAAGCAGAGAGGTGCACAGACATTACATAGCTAAAGTTACTTTGCAGTTTGCAAGTTGGTTAATTGATGGCATGCCGAGAAGGAGAACAGCTAAAAATGTCATAGCAGAGTTTATTACCTCCATGCCGATGCACAGGCTTCTGTGGAGACAAGGAGAAGAAGGTGGGCTGAGCAGAGCAGTGTAGCAGATGCCGGCAATAGAAGAGCTGTCACTTGTGATTTATAACAATTTAAATTGACCCCTCTACATAGGTAAGAGACAATCTTGAGCACTGTTCACTTTTGTGTACAAATAAATAAGTGCAGCTTGTCAGGTCAGATGTTTGCTTTTTACAGCTTCCTGTGTGTAATCTATGCATGCTGTGACCCCTGATAACAGAGGGCAGACATTTTATATCATTGTTTTGTTTTTTTAACCCCTTGTTTTCAAAAGTGTAAAGTACAGTAGAGGCTATTTGCCTACAGGTTTTATTTTATTATGTTGCTGTAGGACTAATTATTAATATTTCAAATAGGTCTTTTTTTTTTTATTATTAAAAAAAATGCATTGAAGGTAATGAATTTGTACCCCTAGAAAAAAAATTAAATCTACTATATAAACTTTAAAAAAGCTGAGAGCAAAATGTTAAATGTCTACTGTAGAAAGCAGCTGTTGATTTTTAGATGTAATAGTTTTGGGACACAGGTTTTAAAATATATACTTACAACCATGTTTCAAGTGACCTCTGGGTCCCTCTGTGTCTTATGTATATCTGATGTAACTTGTGTATATATATATATATATATATATATATATATATATATATATATATATAGTATTAATGCATATGAGGTGTGTGTGTTGTGTGCGTATCTGGGTGTATGTGTGGTTTGCATGCACATGAGTGTGTGTGTGTGTGTGTATGTGTTTGTATGCGTGCGTGTTATGTGTGGTGTATGCGCATATGTAAGTATGTGTGCTGTGCTTGTCTATGAGTATATGTATGCGTGGTGTGTGTTTATATGTGTAATGTGCATGCATGTACGTGTTTATATGTGTGGTGTGTGTGCATTTGAGTGTGTGTATGTGGGCGTTTAAATTAAACATGGGGAGGAGTGGGCTGTTTTGCCTTTAAAATGCCCGGGCCTATTTTTGGTCCCAGTCCGGCCCTGGCTATAAATTAAAAATGGCACAGAAATATTTACTTAAATCTGCTGGACGGACCCTGACAAACTGAATGGTATCTGTGAATGTGATTGATTCATTGTGCAATAATAGTACAGAACAGAAGCAGCCATAGACGTGTCGGGGTCAACACAGTCACACAGTCAGTGAGTGGTGCTTGAGTGGTGGTGACAGACTCCAGTGGTCAGTGCTAGCAACAGTCTGCTTAGGTGAAGTGAGTGTTTTTTTATTATATAAATTAGAGGGACAATACATGACATCCGAATCCGATCACAGATCAACAGAACATTTGACACTGACAAGTTTCGTGCCCAACTGCTACTGCAGTGCCCACTGCCCACTGCGTCACGTTACTATAAACCAGCACTCTGAGCCTGTCTTGTCTGCCACAGTGGGAATAAGTAAAAAATTAGGTCTCAATTCTCAAAATTGCATTGCATAATATACCTGCTGCTTGAAGCCTTGAATATGTGTGGGAACAAGGTGACTTTTATTAACACTATATGAAGGGGGGGAAATAAATTAAAACATAAATTTTAATATGCAGATAAAGATTAAAACTGAATCACTTATTAAAAACACACTTAGGAATTCCTCATTAGGTATGTACTGTTGCATAGTAAAGGTAATAGTGTGCTAGCTTTAGGTGCTTGGTTAAATCACATAAAACTGACGTATTGCCATTTGGGGTATAGCAAGTTAATGTAAATAACCTATATAAATAACCTGAGAATGTCTAAATAGCAGAATTGACATTGGACATTTATGCTATTTAGGACATTCTCAGGTTATTTATAAAGGTTATTTACATTAAAATGCTATACCCAAATGGCTAATACGTCAGTTTTATGTGATTAACCAAGCAAGCACCTAAAGCACACTATTACCTTTACTATGCAACAGTACATACCTAACAATGAGAAATCCTAAGTGTGTTTTTACTAAAGTGATTCCAGTTTTAATCTTTATCTGCATACTAAGTTATGTTTTAATTTATTCCCCCCCCCCTTTCATATAGTGTTAATAAGGTCACCTTGTTCCCACACATATTCAAGGTATATTTGCAATTTTGAGACCTCTTCATTTTTTAGTTAATCCCATGAGTGCTGTTAATGTAGTCCAACATTTTTAAATTTACAGAATAATGAAGGAATCTATAAGCATAATTGCAGCAATAAAGTAAAAAATATGTTTTAAACATATTTTAATGGGCCTGGATTCTAGATCTCATAATCAGAGCAAGCATTTTGTTATCTGGCAAGAGTTTCTGTTACAATCCTTTAGAATAAAATCAGATGTTTACTAAGTTGACCAGTTTGGCCTAGACACCATTTAAAGGGAGATGAAACCCATATGTTTTCTTTCATGATTTAGAAAGAGCATGCAATTTTAAATAACTTTCCAATTTACATCTAATATCTGAGCTACTGAGCATATTTAGATATGATATTCAACAAAGGATATCAAAAGAATGAAGAAAATCATATATCCTTTGTTGAAAATCATATCTAAATATGCTCAGTAGATACTGATTGGTGGCTGCATATAGATTCCTCATGTGATTGGCTCGCCCATGTGCATTGCTATTTCTTCAACAAAGGATATCTAAAGAATGAAGGCTTATCCGATTCCTAGCCACTGCCTCACCAGCCTCTTGAAGTCACCGCACAATCACTGATTTCAGTTGAAAGTATCAGCTAACTATACTTCCAGTTTGTATTTTACACAGATACGCTATAAACCATTTCTTTGAATTAAAAGATATTTCTATTTTTTTTTTTACCAATTTCTACTTAATAGTATTGTACAGTTTCACTTAAACATGAGGTTACAAAGCTTAGTAAATCTGATCTGTTTGATTGGAAAAAACTTGAAAATTATTATATGTAGGGACTTCCCTTTGAACTTCATAACAATAGAGATAGGATAGGCTTTTGGGCACACCATCTGCTCAGTTATCAGTTGAATTGGTTCTAGGTGTTTGTTTAACAGGAGCACTTATTTATAATAACATAAGGCCACTGTTAATTTCTTGCATTTCTTTTCTAAGGTGCGAACTAAGGATGTGCTATTTGAAAGTATAAGCCATTTAATTGCCTACCACTTGCACAACCAGCAGCCAATTGTAGCGGCAGAAAGTGAACTGCACCTGAGGCAGGTGGTGCCAAGAAGAGTGTCATCATTATAGAAGGTTGAGAAGCAAGGACTAGAAACATGGCAATGGACTACCGTGCAGATACAGGCCTGGCCAAAGGCCAAATGTTGAGATTAGATTGTTTTGTAACACATGCAGATTGTATGCACACACATACAGACACACAAACACAATATGCAAGTATTATACATATATGCTATACACAATAAGGAACTACTATATGGCTGGACTTGTATATATGTGTTAAAGCCAACCCAAAAATAATGATAAAACATTTGTTAAGATTGCATAAAAAGTAACACCTAAATTATATTTAATTTGTATATACTAAGGAAAATGTATGTTACATAGAACAGAATAATACAGTTTTCTTTCATGTAATTGGCAAGAGGACCATGAGCTTAGTGACGTATGGGATATACATTCCTACCAGGAGGGCAAAGTTTCCCAAACCTCAAAATGCCTATAAATACACCCCCACCACACCCCACAATTCAGTTTTACAAACTTTGCCCTCCTATGGAGGTGGTGAAGTAAGTTTGTGCTAGATTTCTACGTTGATATGCACTTCTCAGCAGGCTGAAGCCCGATTCCTCTCAGAGTACAGCGAATGTCAGAGGGATGTGAAGGAAGTATTACCTATTGAATGCAATGGTCATCCTAACGGGATCTATTTCATAGGTTTCTCTGTTATCGGTCGTAGAGATTCATCTCCTACTTCCCTTTTCAGATCGACAATATACTCTTATATACCATTACCTCTACTGATTCTCGTTTCAGTACTGGTTTGGCTATCTACTTTATGTAGATGAGTGTCTTTTGGTAAGTATGTTTTCCTTTATTAAGACACTCTCAGCTATAGTTTGGCACTTTAAATGTAAAGTTCTAAATATAATCTTTGTACTTATATTTGCCATGATTCAGGTTTTATCAGTATATTTCCTTTTTGCAGGACTGTCAGTTTTCATTTTGGGAAATGCACATATATATAAAAAAAAAAATTAAAAAAAAATCTTACCTGAAATTTTTCATTTGCGGGCTGTTAGGCTCGTGGGTGCGCAAAATGCTATAATTTATTGCGTCATTCTTGGCGCAAGCCTTTTTGGGGCGAGAATTACGTTTGTTGACGTATTTTCGTCATTTCCGGTGTCTTAGTTGGCGCCCGAGAATTTTCACGTAGTTGCGTCATCTATGTTGCAGACGTTTTTGGCACCAAAAATATTTTGTCAGTTGTGGGCGTCATACTTGGCGCCAGACTTTTGACATTATTTAAGTCTTTATGTATTTTTGCTTCTGGTTTCCAGAGGCTTATTCTGTTTGCATTTTTTTCCCATTCCTGAAACTGTCATATAAGGAAATTGATAATTTTGCTTTAATGTTATTTTTTCTCTTACATATTGCAAGATGTCTCAATCTGATCCTGTTTCAGAATCCACTATTGGAATCCCTGCTGCCTGATGTTGGTTCTACCAAAGCTAAGTGCATTTGTTGTAAACTTGTGGTAACTGTTCCTCCGGCTGTAGTTTGTGATAGTTGTCATGACAAAACTTTTACATGCAGAAAATATTTCCATTAGTAGTAATCCATTACCTGTTGTTATTCCTGTCAACATCTAATGCTCAGGGTATTCCTGTTAATGTGAGAGAATTTGTTTCTAATTCTATTCAGAAGGCTTTGTCTGTCATACCACCTTCTAATAAATTGTAATAAGGTCTTTTTTAAACTTCTCATTAAAATTGATGAATTTTTAAATGACCAACAACATTCAGATTTATCTATCTCTGATGAGGATCTATCTGGTTCAGAAGATTCTGCCTCAGATATTGACACTGACAAATCTTCATACTTATTTAAAATGGAGTATATTTGTTCCTTATTGAAAGAGGTGTTGATTGCATTAGATATGGAGGAGACTAGTCCTCTCGATATTAAAACTAGTAAATGTTTAAATTCAGTTTTTAAAGCTAATGTAGTTATTCCAGAGGTTTTTCCAGTTCCTGATGCTATTTCAGATGTAATTTCTAGGGAATGGAATAGACTGGGTACCTCTTTTACTCCTTCAAAGGTTTAAGAAATTGTACCCTTTGCCGTCTGATAGATTGGAGTTTTGGGAAAAGATCCCCAAAGTTGATGGGGCCATCTCTACTCTTGCTAAAGTACTACTATTCCTACGGCAGATAGTGCTTCTTTTAAAGATCCTTTAGATAGGAAACTTGAATCTTATCTAAGGAAAGCCTATTTATGTTCAGGTCATCTTCTTAGGCCTGCTATTTCTTTGGCTGATGTTGCAGCCTGCTTCAACTTTTTGGTTGGAAACCCTAGCGCAACAAGTATCAGATCATATTGTGTATAGCATTGTTAAGTTAATTCAACATGCTAATAATTTCATTTGTGATGCCATTTTTGATATCATCAGAATTGATGTCAGATATATGTCTTTAGCTATATTAGCTAGAAGAGCTTTATGGCCTAAAATCTTGGAATGCTGATATGACTTCTAAATCAACGTTGATTAAATTATTTCAACTGTCACTGGGGGGAAGGGAGCTTTTTTGCCTCAGGATAAAAAAATCTAAGGGTAAATTTAAGGCTGCTAACTGTTTTCGACAAAATAAGGAACAGAAACCTGATCCTTCCCCTAAGGGAACGGTTTCCAATTGGAAGCCTATTCAGTCTGGAATAAATCCAAGCCATTTAAAAGGTCTAAATCAGCCCCCATAACCGCATGAAGGTGCGGGCCCTCATTCCAGCTCAGCTGGTAGGGGGCAGACTAAAATTCTTCAAGGATGTTTGGATCAATTCAATCCAAAATCATTGGATTCAGAACATTGTTTCTCAAGGATACAGAATAGGTTTCCAAGTAAACCTCACCACCTGTGAGAAGTTTCTTTCTTCTCACGCATTCCAGTGAAACCCAGAAAAGGCTCAGACTTTCCTGAAGTGTGTTTCAGACCTGGAGGTATCTGGGGTAATTGTGCCAGTTCCTGTTCAGGAACGGGGTCTGGGGTTTTATTCAAATCTGTTCATTGTCCAAAGAAGGAGAATTCTTTCAGACCAGTTCTGGATCTAAACATTTTTGAACCGTTACGTGAGAATTCCAACAATCAAAATGGTGACTATAAGGACTATTCTGCCTTTGTTCAGCAAGGGCATTATATGTCCACAATAGACTTACAGGATGCATATCTTCATATTCCGATTCATCCAGATCACCATCAGTTCCTGAGATTCTCTTTTCTAGATAAGCTTTACCAATTTGTTGCTCTTCCTTTTGGCCTAGCGACAGCTCCAAGCATCTTTTCAATGGTTCTCGGTGCCCTACTCTCTGTAATAAGAGAGTGGGGTAATTGCGTTGTTTCCTTATTTGAACGATATCTTGGTACTTGCTCAGTCTTTACGTTCTGCAGAATCTCACACAAATCAACTAGTGTTGTTTCTTCAAAAACACGGTCGGAGGATCAATTTACCAAAACGTTATTTGACTCCTCATACAAGGGTAACCTTTTTAGGTTTCCAAATAGATTTCAGTATCCATGACTTTGTCTCTATCAGACAAGAGACGTCTGAAATTGGTTGCAGCTTGTCGGAACCTTCAGTTTCAATCATTCCCTTCAGTAGCTATGTGCATGGAGGTTTTAGGTCTCATGACTGCAGCATCGGACGCAATCCCTTTTGCTCGTTTTCACATGAGACCTCTTCAGCTTTGTATGCTGAATCAATGGGTGCAGGGATTATACAAGGATATCAACATTAAGATCCTTAAATCCCAATGTTCGACTATCTCTGTCTTGGTGGTTAGATCACCATCGTTTAGTTACAGGGGGTCCTCTTTTGTTCGTCCAACCTGGACTTGTGATCACAACAAATGCGAGTCTTTCAGGTTAGGGAGCTGTCTGGGGATCTCTAACAGCGCAGTGGGTTCGGAAATCTCAAGAGGCGAGATTACCAATCAATATTTTGGAACTTCCCCGTGCGATTCTCAGAGCTCTTCAGTTTTGGCCTCTTTTGAAAAGAGAAAACCGTTTATTTGTTTTCAGACAGACAATGTCACAACCGTGGCATATGTCAATCATCAAGGTGGACTCACAGTCTCAAGCTATGAAAGAAGTATCTTGGATACTTGCTTGGGCGGAAATCCAGCTCCTGTCTAATTTCTGCGGTCCATATCCCAGGTATAGACAATTGGGAAGCGGATTATCTCAGTCGCCAGACTTTACATCCAGGAGAGTGGTCTCTTCACCCAGATTGTTTTTTCAGATTGTTCAGATGTGGGGGCTTCCAGAAATAGATCTGATGGCTTCTCATCTAAACAGGAAACTTCCCAGGTATCTGTTCAGGTCCAGGGATCCTCAGTCGGAAGCAGTGGATGCGTTGACACTTCCTTGGAGTTATCAACCTGCTTATATCTTTCCGCCTCTAGTTCTTCTTTCAAGAGTGATTTCCAAAATCATAATGGAGCGTTCGTTTGTACTGCTGGTGGCTCCAGCATGGCCACACAGGTTTTGGTATGCGGATCTTGTTTGGATGTCCAGTTGCCAACCTTGGCCACTTCCATTAAAGCCAGACCTTCTGTCTCAGGCATTTTTTCCATCAGGATATCAAATCAATAAATTTGAAGGTATGCAGATTGAACGCTTAGTGCTTAGTCATAGAGTTTTCTCTGACTCAGTGATTAATACTATGTTGCAGGCTCGTAAATCTGTGTCTAGAAAAATTTATTATCGAGTTTGGAAGACTTACATTTCATGGTGTTCTTCTCATAAATTCTCTTGGCATTCTTTTAGAATTCCTAGAATTTTACAGTTTCTTCAGGATGGTTTAGATAAAGGGTTTGTCTGAAGTTCCTTGAAAGGACAAATCTCTGCTCTTTCTGTTCTGTTTCACAGAAAAAATTGCTAATCTTCCAATATTCATTGTTTTGGACAGGCTTTGGTTCGTATTAAGCCTGTCATTAAATCAATCTCTACTCCTTGGAGTCTTAATTTGGTTTTGAAAGCTTTACCAGGCTCCTCCGTTTGAGCCTATGCATTCTCTGGACATTAAATTACTTCTTGGAAAGTATTGTTCCTTTTGGCCATCTCTTCTGCTAGAAGAGTTTCTGAATTATCTGCTCTTTCTTGTGAGTCTCCTTTTCTGATTTTTCATTAGGATAAGGTGGGTCTTGCGGACTTCATTTCAATTTTTACCTAAGGTTGTGAATTCCAACAACATTAGTAGAGACATTTTTGTCCCTTCATTATGTCCTAATCCTAAGAATTCTCTGGAGAGATATTTACATTCTTTGGATGTGATAAGAGCTTTGAAATATTATGTTGAAGCTACTAAAGAATTCAGAAAGACTTCTAGTCTATTTGTTATCTTTTCTGGTTCTAAGAAAGGTCAGAAGGCTTCTGCCATTTCTTTGGCATCTTGGTTAAAGCTTTTGATTCATCATGCTTATTTGGAGTCAGGTAAATCCCCGCCTCAGAGGATTACGGCTCATTCTACTAGGTCAGTTTCTACTTCCTGGGCTTTTAGGAATGAAGCTTCTGTTGATCAGATTTGCAAAACAGCAACTTGGTCTTCTTTGCATACTTTTACTAAATTCTACCATTTTGATGTTTTTTCTACTTCAGAAACAGTTTTTGGTAGAAAAGTACTTCAGGCAAGCTGTTCAGTTTGATTCTTCTGCTTATAATTTCAGTTTTTTTCATTATAAGATTAAAATTTTTGATTTGGGGTTGTGGATTAATTTTTCAGCGGAATTGGCTGTCTTTATTTTTATCCCTCCCTCTATAGTGACTCTTTCGTGGAGTGCCACATCTTGGGTATTTGTTATCCCATACGTCACTAGCTCATGGACTCTTGCCAATTACATGAAAGAAAACATAATTTATGTAAGAATTTACCTGATAAATTAATTTCTTTCATATTGGCAAGAGTCCATGAGACCCACCCTTTTTATGGTGGTTATGATTTTTTTTGTATAAAACACAATTATTCCAATTCCTTGTTGATGCTTTCGCTCCTTTCTTATCACCCCACTTCTTGGCTATTCGTTAAACTGAATTGTGGGTGTGGTGAGGGGTGTAATTTATAGGCATTTTGAGGTTTGGGAAACTTTGCCCCTCCTGATAGGAATGGTATATCCCATACGTCACTAGCTCATGGACTCTTGCCAATATGAAAGAAATGAATTTTATCAGGTAAATTCTTACATAAATTATGTTTTTTCCCCAGAAAATATTGCTAGCTGTTTGACATCCAGCACTACAGAATTTTGCAGCGCTATACAAATAAATGATAAAAGAAATAATAATAATAATTATGAAGTAGCCAGTTGGGTGCAGTGTAATAGTTAGCAATATTATAACAGTTTCTGTTATTTATAAATGTTACTTAAACAATGCAACAAATGAATTGCATAATTAAACATAGATTGATTTAATGATAATTTTGCACCCAATAAGGGCCAGATTACGCTAACAGATCTGCTCAAGTGAAAAGGGGTTTATCTCAGGTTTTTGCGTGGGTTTAGCGCTCGTATTACAAATTAAAAGTAAACACAAACCCATGAGCCCAATAACAATTTATGCGTAGACTGATTACCGCATCCTCAGAGCTCTGGTTCACGTTTCACAAAAAAGTGTCGCAAACACATGAAAAATACATTTACAAAGTACAGTGACATTCATAATAACACTACCCAATAAAAAATTTAAGAGAAAAAAAGGCAGGCAAAGGGCTTTAACATAGAGATACATTCATATACATGTCTATATATGTTTATATGCGTGTGTATATGTATTTATGCATTTATATGGGTATATATGTATTTACAGACATATATATATATACATATAAACACATAAATTCATATGTACACACATATAGACATAAATATGTACACATATATAGACATACTTCTCTCACTCACTACCTCCTTTGGTCTCTCACAATCCACTCTATTCCCTACTCACCATGACGGTCACTCTATCGATCTGGTATTCACCTACCTCTTGTTCTCTCTCTCTGATGTCACCTGTCCGCCCATTTCCCATCTCAGACCACCATCTACTCACTTTTAATCTTAATGTACAACCTAAACCTACTTCTCCCTCTTGCCCCCGCACCTGTAGTAATCTGCACACTGTGGATCCTCTCCAACTTTCCAACCTTATTCAAAAGCACCTCCCCAAGACTTCCACAATATCCTACCCTGACCTTGCTGCAACCCACTATAACTAATACTCTCTCCTCTGCACTTGAGACCATTGCTCCTCCACAAATATGCAAAACCCCACGTCGTCAGCTCCAGCCCTGGCACTCTCAGCAAACACGCTACCTGCAAAATGCTCCCGTGCTGCTGAACGTACCTGTAGGAAATCCCGTTCTGAACCAGATTTCCTCCACTATAAATTAATTATTTATTCTTACTCCTCTGCCCTTCACTTAGCCAAGCAAACCTACTTCTCTTCTCTTATATCTACTCCACTCCTCAAACCCTAAATGTATATTTTCCATTTTCAACTCTCTCCACCTGCCTCCACCCCCCTTTGTCTGCCTTTAGTGCTCAAGTCCTGGCAGACTACTTTTTCAACAAAAACACTTACCATCCGGAGTAATATACCCAACACAAGACTGCAACCTTCCATCTCTGCCCCCGGTCACCCCTTCCACCACTCTCGGCAGCTTCCCGCCAACCACTGAAAATGAAGTGAGTTACCTATTGTCTTCCTCACACCTCACTACATGCCCACTTGACCCTATTCCTTCACATCTAATACCTTCTCTATTCCTACACTTAATCCAACTCTTACCCCATCCTCAAAAAAAACCCTCTCGACCCCAATTTTCCTGCAAACTACTGCCCCGTATAACGGCTTCCGCTAGCTTCAAAAGTCCTGGAAAAACTAGTTTTCGATCGCCTAACCCACTTCCTGTCCTCCAACTCATTGCTTGACCCTCTTCAATATGGCTTCCGTCCCCAACACTCAACTGAGACTGCCCTCATCAAGGTTACTAATGCTCTTCTTTCTGCTAAAAACAATGGCCACAACTCTATACTTATCTTACTCGACCTGTCTGCTGCTTTGACACCATTAACCATCCCCTTCTCCTACGGACTCAGCTTCCTTGGGCTCTGTGACACCCCCCTCTCCTTGATCCACTCTTATCTCTCTAATAGGTCCTTTTCTGTCTCATTTGCTGGCGACTCATTATCTTCATTGCCTCTGTCTATTGGAGTACCTCAAGGCCCTATTCTGGGTCCTCTACTCTTCTCTATTTATACTTCCTCACTGGGTAAACGTATCAGTATCTATGGCTTCAACTATTACCTCTATGCTGATGATACTCAGTTCTACCTATCCACCCCTGCTCGTCCATTTGTCCATTTCTGAGTGCTGAAACTACTAAACAGCTTATCCACTCCCTAGTAATATCCCAACTTGACTACTGTTATAACCTACTAACTGGCCTTCCTCTCTCCCACTTCTCCCCCCTTAAATCCATCCTAAATGCCTCTGCTAGACTAATCCCCACTCTCTTCCGACGCTCTGTATCTGCTGCAACCTCTTGAGAGTGCCTTCACTGACTTCCCATTCACAGCAGAATTAAATTCAAAATTCTCACCCTGACCTACAAAGCCCTCACCAACGCTGCCCCCCCCCCCACCTGTCCTCACTAATCAACAAATATACTCCAGCCCACATCCTAAGATCCAACAATGACCTGCTCCTTGCCTCCTCTACCATCACCTCCTTCCATGCTAGACTACAGGACTTCTCTTGTGCGGCACTAACCCTCTGGAACGCACTTCCTCGAACTGCCCAGACTTTTCCATAACCTGTCCTCCTTTTAAAACGCTCCCTAAATACCTTTTTGTTAGGGAAGCCTTTCACCAATCTGTAACTAAATGAATTCCCACTTGCCTAATAGTTGCCCTCTTCTTAACTCCACACTAAAATCATTATCACCTTTACAGTCCCCACCTCCTGTTTCTCACCCTCCTACCCATCTAGGTTATAAATTTCCACTGGAACAGGGCCCTCAATACCCCTGTATTTGTTTGTTTAATTTTGTACGGTGTCTTATATTTTATTATACTGTACTTTTATCTTTGTACCCATGGACAGCGCTGTGGAATATGTGGCGCTTATAACTAAATAATAATAATAATACATGTAAGTGTATTGGAGCCCTTTGCTGTCAAGTAGATGAAAACATGTAAAATCATATTTATACAATATCCATATTTAATAAAGTGTTATAATTTGTATTTACTGTAAATATTTCACATTTCAATGTTCTGCAGAATATGTTCTATGTATTTTTAAATAGATATTTCTATATAAATCTGTATATATCTATACCTATATCTAATCATGTAAAATATAGGTATAGATATATATTGTACAAAATATACCATCAGATATATATAGTAATATGTATTTTATGAATAAATAGAACGTATTCTGCTATGTGAAGAGCATTGGAATGTGAAATATTCATATTTTAATGTTGGGTTAGCGCACTTGAAAATATGTAATCGGGTTTGCCCGCAAGTAGGGTCCATTGACTTCTATGGGGAATATGTTAACATTACCGCAATATTCTAAATTCGTCTTTTTGCGTGCATCAAGTTTGCACTTGTGCAAAAACAGTTTACTTCAACTTGAAATACGAGCGCTACCGAACTCGCAAAAATCTTACTTGTAATCTGGGCCCTAACTAAGGTCCACGGAGGAACACTGAAATATATATACAGTATATATATATATATATATATATATATATATTACACATTTTAATTGATGTAGCCAATCACACGATAAAAGCAGATTTTAAATATTAAATATAAATCTCCCAATACAGAGGAAAACAGAGGAAAAATGAGGTAAGTTTATGTATGTGCTGATGATTATCATATGCAGCAGACACCAATTATCACACATCTAGATAGAATAGAAAACCCAATATGGGATTATGTTACTGCTAATCCTGACGTGTTTGTTTTGCAGTTGATCCTTATCCCAGTGCAAGATGCAGTGTAGTATTAGTGCTGTTTTGAATTAATGTCAGTATCAGTTAGTGCCTTTTTTTTCAGTCACATCACGTTAGTCTGAGCACAAAAAGATACCTTTAATTTGAAGATATCCTCTTAAAGGGCAAACAATGCAAAAAGTAATCAAATAAAACTGCAAACAACTTGTGTGAAATACATTATATCCAAAACTTGCCAGTTTTAAGGTTACATTTTTAATATTAGTTTTGATTTTCAAAATACTAACATAAGTTTGTTTTATCCTATAGTTAGTGTAAATAATAACTTTATCCGTACAATGCATTTTGGTTATTGCACAATATTCTCATTGCACCAGGAACTAATTAGAAATCTCACTGCTGTGCCCAGACAAAATGATGTATTTTATCATGGAGGTGGTATGGGAGGGATTGTGCCATGGAGATGAACGAGGAAGATGACTTTGGCGTTGGTTATTTGACACTATATGAAATTCAGCAGATAATACAGTAGTGCAACATGTAAGGTCAGGAGGATACTTGGTTGTATAGTAAGGGGGGCGATTTATCAAGCTGAGGCGGACAGGGGCGGAATTCAGTATTGCACACGATCGCTATTTCCCTTTTAATACAGGGAGAGTCCACAGCTGCATTCCTTACTTGTGGGAAATACTGAACCTGGCCACCAGGAGGAGGCAAAGACACCCCAGTTAAAGGCTTAAATACCTCCCCCACTTCCCTCATTCCCCAGTCATTATTTGCCTTTCATCACAGGAGGATGGCAGAGAAGTGTCAGAAGATTTCGGAGTAGTTCTCTAGGAAGGGTATCTACCCTTCTATATGGGACTGGAGTTTTAAAGGGACAGTAAACACCAGGATTTTTGTTGTTTAAAAAGGTAGATAATCCCTTAATTACCCATTCCCCAATTTTGCATAACCAACACAATTATAATAATATACTTTTTACCTCTGTGATTACCTTGTATCTATGGCTCTGCAAACTGCCCCCTTATTTCAGTTCTTTTAAAAGACTTGCATTTTTAGCCAATCGGTGCTTGCTCCTAGGAGCTTCACGTCCCTGAGCTCAATGTTATCTATATGAAACACATGAACTAACGCCCTCTAGTGGTGGAAAACTGTCAAAATAATTTCAGATTAGAGGTGGCCTTCAAGGTATAAGAAATTAGCATATATACCTCCTATGTTTAGCTTTCAACTAAGGATACCAAGAGAACAAAGCAAAATTGGTAATAAAAGAAAATTGGAAAGTTGTTTAAAATTACATGCCCTATTTAAATCATGAAAGTTTTTTTTTTACTTGACTGTCCCTTTAAGTGGTCTTGTCAGCCTCTCAGTGAGAGCATTGATGAAAGTTAGAGTCTGGAGATGCAGAGAGAGTCTTTCTGCGAAACCATCCAGACTCATAGTAACAGCCCCTAAGCAATCAGCGGCGTTAACGAGTTTCGCTGCCTGCTTTTCATCACTCAAGTCCATGTCAGAAGCGATGCAACAGTCTGTCTCACTTGAAGGACTGTGTTTCTGTTCCACGGCATAGATTCTGGTAAGATCATTTCATTTTTTCCACATATGTTAACGCTAGAAGACAGGGTCACAGTGGGACTCCTTTATCTTTATGGAATCAAGGGGTAATATCTCCTGAGAGGGAATATTATTGTTTATCTGATTTATGCTGCATTATATGTGTGAGATGTTTTGGGCTCATAGGCTGATATGGAACGTACAGGTTGCTCTTTTACGTTGAGAGTTGCACAGTTGTATTAAGCTTGGCACGCTTTTCCTTTAGCAGGGGTGGTCCTCCATTGCACACCAAGTGACCAAGAGTGGTCACGGTTTCCATTTCCTATTCCTGACCGAGTGACTACAGAGAGGAGTGAGTTTTCTCTATACTGTCTGGGTCATAGGAGGTGGTGAGTGCCTCAGCCATTGGGGGTATAGGTGCCGGTTGTTGTTTTTTTTTTATTTAAATAAGGTTACCTAGTTATGGAGGATTCTGATTTTTTAGAGGGTGATCCCTCTACGACAGAATTTGATACCTGTATATATTGTGAGGAGGCCCGGGTGGTCCAGCCCTCTCAATTATGTTCCATATGCTGCAACAGGGTGTTTTCATCAACCAATGTTGAGTTGTTAGATGACACTGAACCTTCCGCCTCTGTGGTCTCTTCGTCCCGTGAGGTGTGTCCCCTACATTCATCTGATCCTACACATGCAGCTTCCCCTTGCACCACTAATCCTCCACCTGGAGGGGCCTTTTTCCATGAGACGTTACTGCGCAGTTCCGGATGGCGATGTCTGCGGCCTTAGCCGCTTTGCTCTTACTGCTACGCGCAAACGAAGGGTTAATCCATGCACTCCTACCCAGGGAGCATCATGTAAATTGACGGTTGTATCTGATCAGTCATCTGAGGATGCGGTTCTCTCTGAGGCTTCAGGGTACGGACCTTCTGGGTCGGAGCCTGCTGTTTCTATTCCTCCGGGCAGAGGAGGATTTCGCTTTTAGATTTAGAGTAGCACATCTGTGCTCGCTTCTAAAAGAAGTTTTGGCGATATTAGAGATTCCTAGTACTGATCTGCCAGTCGAATCTCAGAGCACTAAATCAGATGGCAAATTTGATTAAGGTGGGTGGGGAAGGATGGAGATCCACTTCCCTTTCGTCTATTTCCTTTTTAAGATTCCCAGTTCCGGGCTCTATAGGGGGGTTGTGCGTTGCCCATCCCTACTTGGCTAACACTATTTGTGCACTTGCCTATTGTTTTACTATTCCGTTTAAGGATAGTTTATTCTTAGAGCTCTTGGTTATAAGAGGAAACTATTTTTATGAAGATGTTTCATCACGAGGGATATTTATGTACTGACGACTTAGGTTGTCGCGGGTTTCTGGAAAATTCCTACTGAAGCATCTCTGTCTTGTTTTGAGGTGATGGTTCCCTCAATATTTTCAAGAAAGAATTAAAGCCTTGGAGCTTATAATTCTTTTATCTGGGACTTTCGCAGATTACTAACCCCAAAGCTAGGGCTTCAGGTTTTTTCTGTTCAGGCCTTGAATTGCCCTGACAGATATGACTTCTGAATCTAATCTTTCCTTCTGCTTGAGAGAAAGATTTAATTTGGTTCCGCTATTCTTCGGTTTTACCGTTTAATGAGAGAGCGAATATGAGAGACAAATTTCTTTCTCTTATTCTTTCAGTGCGGTTAAAGCCCAGCGTCAGAGACCTCCGCTAAGCATGAGCAATCCATGCGTTTTTGGAAGCCGGAATATGTGGCGCTTTATAACTAAATAATAATAATAATACATGTAAGTGTATTGGAGCCTTTTGCTGTCAAGTAGATGAAAACATGTAAAATCATATTTATACAATATCCATATTTAATAAAGTGTTATAATTTGTATTTACTGTAAATATTTCACATTTCAATGTTCTGCAGAATATGTTCTATGTATTTTTAAATAGATATTTCTATATAAATCTGTATATATCTATACCTATATCTAATCATGTAAAATATAGGTATAGATATATATTGTACAAAAATACCATCAGATATATATAGTAATATGTATTTATGAATAAATAGAACGTATTCTGCTATGTGAAGAGCATTGGAATGTGAAATATTCATATTTTAATGTTGGGTTAGCGCACTTGAAAATATGTAATCGGGTTTGCCCGCAAGTAGGGTCCATTGACTTCTATGGGGAATATGTTAACATTACCGCAATATTCTAAATTCGTCTTTTTGCGTGCATCAAGTTTGCACTTGTGCAAAAACAGTTTACTTCAACTTGAAATACGAGCGCTACCGAACTCGCAAAAATCTTACTTGTAATCTGGCCCTAACTAGGTCCACGGAGGAACACTGAAATATATATACAGTATATATATATATATATATATATATATACACATTTTAAATTGATGTAGCCAATCACACGATAAAAGCAGATTTTAAATATTAAAAATAAATCTCCCAATACAGAGGAAAACAGAGGAAAAATGAGGTAAGTTTATGTATGTGCTGATGATTATCATATGCAGCAGACACCAATTATCACACATCTAGATAGAATAGAAAACCAATATGGGATTATGTTACTGCTAATCCTGACGTGTTTGTTTTGCAGTTGATCCTTATCCCAGTGCAAGATGCAGTGTAGTATTAGTGCTGTTTTGAATTAATGTCAGTATCAGTTAGTGCCTTTTTTTTCAGTCACATCACGTTAGTCTGAGCACAAAAGATACCTTTAATTTGAAGATATCCTCTTAAAGGGCAAACAATGCAAAAAAGTAATCAAATAAAACTGCAAACAACTTGTGTGAAATACATTATATCCAAAACTTGCCAGTTTTAAGGTTACATTTTTAATATTAGTTTTGATTTTCAAAATACTAACATAAGTTTGTTTTATCCTATAGTTAGTGTAAATAATAACTTTATCCGTACAATGCATTTTGGTTATTGCACAATATTCTCATTGCACCAGGAACTAATTAGAAATCTCACTGCTGTGCCCAGACAAAATGATGTATTTTATCATGGAGGTGGTATGGGAGGGATTGTGCCATGGAATGAACGAGGAAGATGACTTTGGCGTTGTTATTTGACACTATATGAAATTCAGCAGATAATACAGTAGTGCAACATGTAAGGTCAGGAGGATACTTGGTTGTATAGTAAGGGGGCGATTTATCAAGCTGAGGCGGACAGGGGCGGAATTCAGTATTGCACACGATCGCTATTTCCCTTTTAATACAGGGAGAGTCCACAGCTGCATTCCTTACTTGTGGGAAATACTGAACCTGGCCACCAGGAGGAGGCAAAGACACCCCAGTTAAAGGCTTAAATACCTCCCCCACTTCCCTCATTCCCCAGTCATTATTTGCCTTTCATCACAGGAGGATGGCAGAGAAGTGTCAGAAGATTTCGGAGTAGTTCTCTAGGAAGGGTATCTACCCTTCTATATGGGACTGGAGTTTTAAAGGGACAGTAAACACCAGGATTTTTGTTGTTTAAAAAGGTAGATAATCCCTTAATTACCCATTCCCCAATTTTGCATAACCAACACAATTATAATAATATACTTTTTACCTCTGTGATTACCTTGTATCTATGGCTCTGCAAACTGCCCCCTTATTTCAGTTCTTTTAAAAGACTTGCATTTTTAGCCAATCGGTGCTTGCTCCTAGGAGCTTCACGTCCCTGAGCTCAATGTTATCTATATGAAACACATGAACTAACGCCCTCTAGTGGTGGAAAACTGTCAAAATAATTTCAGATTAGAGGTGGCCTTCAAGGTATAAGAAATTAGCATATATACCTCCTATGTTTAGCTTTCAACTAAGGATACCAAGAGAACAAAGCAAAATTGGTAATAAAAGAAAATTGGGAAAGTTGTTTAAAATTACATGCCCTATTTAAATCATGAAAGTTTTTTTTTTTACTTGACTGTCCCTTTAAGTGGTCTTGTCAGCCTCTCAGTGAGAGCATTGATGAAAGTTAGAGTCTGGAGATGCAGAGAGAGTCTTTCTGCGAAACCATCCAGACTCATAGTAACAGCCCCTAAGCAATCAGCGGCGTTAACGAGTTTCGCTGCCTGCTTTTCATCACTCAAGTCCATGTCAGAAGCGATGCAACAGTCTGTCTCACTTGAAGGACTGTGTTTCTGTTCCACGGCATAGATTCTGGTAAGATCATTTCATTTTTTCCACATATGTTAACGCTAGAAGACAGGGTCACAGTGGGACTCCTTTATCTTTATGGAATCAAGGGGTAATATCTCCTGAGAGGGAATATTATTGTTTATCTGATTTATGCTGCATTATATGTGTGAGATGTTTTGGGCTCATAGGCTGATATGGAACGTACAGGTTGCTCTTTTACGTTGAGAGTTGCACAGTTGTATTAAGCTTGGCACGCTTTTCCTTTAGCAGGGGTGGTCCTCCATTGCACACCAAGTGACCAAGAGTGGTCACGGTTTCCATTTCCTATTCCTGACCGAGTGACTACAGAGAGGAGTGAGTTTTCTCTATACTGTCTGGGTCATAGGAGGTGGTGAGTGCCTCAGCCATTGGGGGTATAGGTGCCGGTTGTTGTTTTTTTTTATTTAAATAAGGTTACCTAGTTATGGAGGATTCTGATTTTTTAGAGGGTGATCCCTCTACGACAGAATTTGATACCTGTATATATTGTGAGGAGGCCCGGGTGGTCCAGCCCTCTCAATTATGTTCCATATGCTGCAACAGGGTGTTTTCATCAACCAATGTTGAGTTGTTAGATGCCACTGAACCTTCCGCCTCTGAGGTCTCTTCGTCCCGTGAGGTTGTGTCCCCCTACATTCATCTGATCCTACACATGCAGCTTCCCCTTGCACCACTAATCCTCCACCTGGAGGGGCCTTTTTCCATGAGACGTTACTGCGCAGTTCCGGATGGCGATGTCTGCGGCCTTAGCCGCTTTGCTCTTACTGCTACGCGCAAACGAAGGGTTAATCCATGCACTCCTACCCAGGGAGCATCATGTAAATTGACGGTTGTATCTGATCAGTCATCTGAGGATGCGGTTCTCTCTGAGGCTTCAGGGTACGGACCTTCTGGGTCGGAGCCTGCTGTTTCTATTCCTCCGGGCAGAGGAGGATTTCGCTTTTAGATTTAGAGTAGCACATCTGTGCTCGCTTCTAAAAGAAGTTTTGGCGATATTAGAGATTCCTAGTACTGATCTGCCAGTCGAATCTCAGAGCACTAAATCAGATGGCAAATTTGATTAAGGTGGGTGGGGAAGGATGGAGATCCACTTCCCTTTCGTCTATTTCCTTTTTAAGATTCCCAGTTCCGGGCTCTATAGGGGGGTTGTGCGTTGCCCATCCCTACTTGGCTAACACTATTTGTGCACTTGCCTATTGTTTTACTATTCCGTTTAAGGATAGTTTATTCTTAGAGCTCTTGGTTATAAGAGGAAACTATTTTTATGAAGATGTTTCATCACGAGGGATATTTATGTACTGACGACTTAGGTTGTCGCGGTTTCTGGAAAATTCCTACTGAAGCATCTCTGTCTTGTTTTGAGGTGATGGTTCCCTCAATATTTTCAAGAAAGAATTAAAGCCTTGGAGCTTATAATTCTTTTATCTGGGACTTTCGCAGATTACTAACCCCAAAGCTAGGGCTTCAGGTTTTTTCTGTTCAGGCCTTGAATTGCCCTGACAGATATGACTTCTGAATCTAATCTTTCCTTCTGCTTGAGAGAAAGATTTAATTTGGTTCCGCTATTCTTCGGTTTTACTGTTTAATGAGAGAGCGAATATGAGAGACAAATTTCTTTCTCTTATTCTTTCAGTGCGGTTAAAGCCCAGCGTCAGAGACCTCCGCTAAGCATGAGCAATCCATGCGTTTTTGGAAGCCGACTCAGTCCTGTAATAAGTCCAAGCAGAGCAGAGGCCCGCCTAACCTAGGTTGACAAGAGGGGCCAGTTCTAGGTCCTATCTCGGATCACACTGGGGACTGACTATTGCTCTTTTCTGGTGCTTGATTCAGGGATATACAGGATCCATGGGTCCTAGAGGTCATAGCGAGGCTTCAAATCTCTGCGTCCCAGGGCAGTTTTCCTTCTCTTGATCCTGTCTTCCAGACAGAGAGAGGGAAGCCATTTCAGGTGGGTGCGGGTTTTGTTCTCTTTTGGAGTCATTGTCCCGGTGCCTATCACAGAGTGAGGTTTGAGATTTTTTTCAAACCGTTTTTTTCGTAGTCTCATAGAGGGAGGAAACTCCCATCCTATTGGGGTCCTAAAGTTCTTAAGCAAGCTTAATATGTCTCCTCATTCCAGAGGGAGACTATAAGGTCCACTCTACCCTTGTTATGGGAAGAGCAGTGCAGGACCACTGTTGAGGAAGGATAACATTCCTCCTCAGGGAACATTTCTGGTTCCTAAGGTTGACGTTTCTGGACCAGCACTTCCAGTACATTGCTCCTTCCGGTTTGGTCTCGCTACTGCTTCTAGAGCATTTTAGGAATCTAGGGTTTCTATTGGAAGTTGCCAGAATCCAGATCTAGCTGTAGCTTCCCTTGTCTAGACGATTCTGGTTAAATTGCTATTGTCTCGTCTGATAGAAGACCTTTAGGGATTTTTTCTGTCTTCCTCGATCCTCAGGGATGGAAGAATATCTAGACCAGAGTTCTCTGGTGTAGACACCAGGGTGGATTCCTGGATGCTATTTTAGTCTTCATAGACATGAAGACATTTCTATCAGACTTGTGAAGTTATGAGTTAGCTTCATCAGGTTGTGACCTCCAGACCTCCTTCAGGCCATCACTGGCTCTGTGTTGGGTGGTGATGATTTGTCATGGGGTCCATCTTGAACTTCATTCCGTTTGCCTGGTCTCATCTCAGCTGAGGCTTGGAGTATGCTGAGGCAGTGGAGAGGCGCTGTTTCAAATATGTCTTAACAGATTTACCTGGACTACTGGTTGAGAGAATCGCTCTCTAGTGTCTTTGTCCAGATCTCCTTGTCCTGAGGGACATCTTTCTTAAATCTTCTGTTGGTGTGCCAAGAGGGCATGGAGCCCGTGAACTCAAGAGGTTTCCCTCCCGATTAATTTTATGGATCTTAAGGCAATCTTTTTTGCTCTGAGGGTTTAGACTACTGGGTTAGTCCCAGTTTATAGATTCTAGTCCGTCTTACTCTCAATGGCTTAGATCTCCATCTGAGGGGAATGAGAGACTCCCTAGTGATGACGGTAGTATCTTGGGTTTTGTAGTGGGCAGAGGCTGTCAGCGATCCACTCTCCGGGTGTGGTCATCTGGGACGGATGTTCTCTACAGATATTCCCTTTATTTGGGGATAAGATCTCCATCCGAGGGGTTTTCAGATATTGGAACTTGAAGGGGATGCCGGATGAAGGTCTCAGGACGTCCCTTCTCAATTCCCAGTTACCCACAGATGGGTCGTGGCTCAGGGATCCTTAAGCGGAGCTAATGGATGCATTAGCGGTGCCTTGGAGGTTCAATACAATTTTTCCTTTTCTGCCATATCACTCCTTCCTTGAGTGGTGGCTCTAACCTAGCAAGAGCAGGCATCAGTGAAGATTATGGTTCACGGTTTAGTGGGGATGTCATCTTCCCTTCCATGTAGGTTACCTTGTCGCAGGGATCTGCTGGAACAAGGGCCCTTTGCTTCATCAAATCTTAATTCTCTGAGGCGGACTGCGAGATTGACGCTTAGTCTTAGCCAAGAGACAGTTTTCTGAGCGGTTGTGGTCCTCTCCTTCAAGCGCATAAGCCGGTTTCTTGTCATCTATCATAAGGTGTGGAGGACCTCCTTCTTCTGTGAAAAGCGTGGTTCGTCCTGGCACACTACTACTGCTACTTTTGAACCTATGCATGAGGTTTACATTAAGTTGTTATCTTGGAAGATTCCTTTCCGTCTAAATTTTGCTTCTGCATGCAGAAGTCTTTGAGATTGTGGCCTTGCAATGCTACCCTTCTTATCTGGTGTTCCACGATAATAAGACTGTTCTACGAACCTAGTTAGGATTTTCTCCTAAGGTTGTGTCAAATCGCAACTTCAATCAAGAAGTTGTGGTTCCTTTTTTATGTCCTATTCCTTCTTCTCGAAGGAAAGTTTACTACATAATATGGATTCATGCCTTGAAGTTCTATCTTCAGACTACACAGGAATAGACAGATTTTTTTTGTTTTTTCTCTCTGTTTGATATCTATCTGGGAAGGGTCAGAAGGCATCTTTAACTTCCTTATCCTTTAGTTGATAAGTATCATCCGCTTGGCATATGAGACAGCGGGTCACAAGCCTCCTCAGAGGATTACGGCTCATTCTACGAGAGCAGTGACGTCCTCTTTGGTCTTCTAAAATATGGCCTCTATGGATCAGATTTGAAGGGTTGCTACCTGATCCTCTTTACATTATTTTCCCTCAAGTTTTAACGTGTTTTTGCTTCTGTTGAAGCAGCCTTCGGGAGAAAGGGTTTTGCAGGCTGTGGTGCCCTCAGATGGGGGCCGCCTTTCTCTTTTTTGCCCTCCCGTTAGCATTCAGTGTCCTCTGAAGCTTGGGTATAATTTCCCATAAGTAAGGAATGCAGCTGTGGACTCTCCCTGTATTAAGAAGGAAAACACAAATGATGCTTTCCAAATAATTTCCTTTCCTTCTGAACAGGGAGAGTCCACAGCTCCTTTCCGTGTTCTCTGATGGGCGGCCCTAAATTTGAACTTGTTCTTCTAGCACCTTTTTCACCCTGATATTTCTCCTACTGTTCCTTGTTCCCTCAGCAGAATGTTTGGGGGATGAGGGGAGTGGGGGAGGTATTTAAGCCTTTGGCTGGGGAGTCTGCCTCCTCCTGGTGGCCAGGTTCACTATTTCCCACAAGTAAGGAATGCAACTGTGGACTCTCCCTGTACAGAAGGAAAGGAAATTCTCTCGTAAGCATAATCCCGCCCCTGCCCGCACACAGCCGATCACGCGCAGGCAGGAGCTGTCAATCTCCCCAGTCGGACTATACCGGGGAGATTGAAATTCGCCACTTTAGAAGTGGTGAAAGGTTAGTAAATGGTTAGTAGCGGTCTGATGACCGCTGCTTGTTAAATACGGCGTGCAGGTTCTCTTGTGAGAACCTGCAGTTGTATGGGGTCGAAAGGCTTGCAAAGCCTTTGATAAATCAACCCCTAAGAGGCATTAATAGTAGAAAAAGTGAAAATGTTCTATTGCCATGTTATAGAAAAGTCGTATCTTGACCATGTTTCCAGTAGGATATAAATAAATTAGACATTGGTAAAATGAGGGCTACCTAAATGCTACATGGCCTAAATATAAAACTTTTAAGGAAAGGATTTTAAATATAAAATAGTGTACATTTTAGAATGTTGCCTGCTGGGTCTGCATCTCTATTTTCCATGGCTTCATTTTCTGCAAAAATGGCATAGCAGAATTAATAATGTCCTTTTTGACAAATGATACCTGAAACTGCATTACATATTCTTAGAGTGAGTCCTTAAAACATGTTAATATAGCAGCATAATTACAGAACCAGTCAAAGGTTTGGACATGCCTGACTGAATGTATGTTTATCATGTTCTTAAAGAGCTTTAAACGAAAAGGGATTTGTTTAAAAGGTTAAAATTAGTTTTGTAGATAAGTTTAAATTGCTGAATCCTATGTAAGAATATCTTTAGAAAACTACATTTTTCTCTAAAGAAAAATATTCTCTTTGAAATGGACTCCCACCAAGTACATGGAACTTTTAAATAATTATCGTTTGTTAGCAGCTGAAAATGGCTGCTAAGCTCCGCCCACATCTTTCTTCTTGTCCAGTTAGCTGTTTTCTTGTATGACCGTTTAGAATTGCATGTTTAATATTTTTCAATTAGTTATTTCAAATTGCACATTGCATTTGCTCAGTAACGGCTGATTGGTGACTGCACATAGATGCCTCATGTGATTAGCTCACCCATGTGCAGTGCAATTTCTTCAACAAAAGATACCTAAAGAATGAAGCAAATCATATAATAGAAGTAAATTAGATTGTACAGACAGTAGAAATATATATTTTGTCTTACTTGAAGGGTTAATAAGTGGGCTGTATGTGGATATTTCTTTGGTGTGTTTGAAGTTTTGTTGCAAGCTCTCTTTGTGCTATCTAAGCATTTTTATACTTGCAGGTGACACAGGTTTATCTCAGCAGCTATATGGTGCTATAAGGTTGTCTCATAATACAAGTCAAATGTATTAAACATATAAAATAATTAATACAAATTCAAGTGATCTATTCAACAGTTTTAGGAGTGCCCGATGCTGCCATGTTAAAGGGATATGAAACCCAAAATGTTTCTTCTCGTCTCTGACGGCATCAGAACGGGGCTCCCATAGGAGCACAATGCTTCCCAGCAATGTGAATGTGAATTAGCGTTCTTATTGCTGTGAACTTGTAATACAGCGCACATTAGCGTACGCTGATATAACACGGTGGAGCGCTAAAATCACTTTCTTAGTGAGAAGAGTTATGTGAGGCCTGAGAGTTATAATCTCACAAAAAACCAACACAGCTTTTAAGGATCCAGGCCAGGAAATGGCTTCTAGTTGTATTCCTGAGGAAAGTAACTCGTATTAAGATTTAGGCTTCAATGGGTAAAAGAAATTCAAAGCTTTTCTGACATAATTTTGACTTCTGATTTAACAAGTACAAAACAGCTAAATATGAGATATAAAGGGTAAGACATGGAAGACAGACTTTAGATGTGAAAAAAGACAAAGAGACAACTGTAGACAGACAACTATTATTTCTCCTGATTGTCAGCCTAACATGTAATATCCCTCCCTTGTAAATCATAATAGTTTGTTCATGTTATCTTCACCACAGGGTCACATACAGGCCAAAGACAGAACTCGCACCTCAAGAGGAACAGAGTGGAGGTGTCCTTAGTAGAGAACGGAAAAGAGAGGAGAGAGACAATGTGGGGCTGGGGGCCCACTATTCCCCTTGCTCAGGGGTCCTATATCCTCTGCTGAATAGAAGCTTCCTGTTACTAGACTTCTCTTAGCAACTTTATCTAGAATTCTGTTGCTATACTCTGACTTTGCCACCAGAGGGAGCAAACAGAGCATGGACAGCAGGATCCTTGCTTTTTCAGAGCTCATCCATTTACTGGACTTGCAGTAACCCCCTGCTGCTGGAAAGGTCAATAATTCTTTTGCTGCCAAATTAAAGAAAGGAGGTGTGATGTGCAGCAGGTTCTTCTGGCTATGAAGGGGCTTACTTCGGTGTGATTTAAACCATGTAAGATACAAGGAATGTGACAGCAGATGTGATCCGCTTGTTCCACCAAGTCTGCTCTTTCCCTACCTGCTGTAATCCTATCTTATCTATAACCTTCTTTTATATTCAGGGTTTTAGCCTGATGTCTTATCCAAAGCAGTGCTGAATTCATAATATAGTTTCTACCACCTCCTGTGTGAGGTTATGTCATGTCTCATTCATGTCTTGTTAAATACTTCATTAAATACTAAAAGGTAACAACAGCATATGAGGCTATATTATACATATATATGCACACACATATAGTATACAATGTCTCTTTTCATGTAAATATAGTTCCATTTACTAAAGGGATACAAAAGCCAAAATTAAGATAGATTTAGATAGAGCATGCAATTCAAGAAACTTTTCCAATTACTTCTGTTATCAAATCTGCTTTATTCTCTTGTTATACTTTGATGAAAAGCATACCTAGGTAGGCTCAGGAATAGCATTATGGGGAGTTAGCTGCTGATTTGGTGGCTACACCATCATTGGTTTGCCAGATGTGTTCAGCTAGCTCCCAGTGGTGCATTGCTGCTCTGGACCTGCAAGGTTTAAACAAATAGTTATATGCAAATAATTGTTCACTAGTTAAATGCTCTAACACTGGGGGTTATAAAAACTGTGCACCGTTATTGTTGGAATACCTAACTCACCACTGTTTTGAGCACCAAATCTTTTAGGGAGCTAGAAAGGCCACTGGGTTTTGAGTAAAGACATCGTTTTGGTATTATTTTACGTGCATGATGCAGATGCATTACCTAAAATATCAATCCCCCCCCAACTTGTATTCTTTTAGCTTATGGGTTCAAAAAAACAAACTGTTCTGTCTGGAAAGAATATGGTGTATTTGGTTGGATTTGTACAACAATATCACTACTGCAACTATGATTTAGCTATCGCCACAGTGTGACCCCAGTGAAGACGTCTTTGCAGGAATATTACAAACCATATTGCCTCTGGTAGGGCAAAGTCCCCTTAAGTCTTTGGACCCAATGCTTTGCAGCCCTCTGACATCAAACCTATTAAATCTAACCCTTACCATAACCAAAAGTTGCAAACCTCACCTTACACAAAGATGGCTTCAACATTCTTGCACTAAAAATATCCTGGAAGGCAACATCTCCCTATACTTGAAATCCGTGCCTGCAACATCAAAGATGGGAGACTGGTTGGGAATTGTGAGTTTACAAAAGCATGTTCAGAAACCCTGTACAGCCCTGAGCACTGGATTTAAGCTATGGACGTGGGATTATATGCCTTCATTTCTGTCTGCTAACTAAGGTGACATTTAGGGTTGAGGGGATATGGTTGTCAAGGGAACTAGTTGCAGGTATGCGGGTTCTTTAAAACTTTTAAAACCCTAAATTGATTCCATTGGTGAATGAGATTAAAAAACACTAATATAGATATGAGTTTAATATTGCTAACCCTGTAAATTATTAGACATAACATTGTTTAAAGAAGGAAAGGAAAGGCAGAGAGTAAGAAAAACTGGTGCAGGTTAACAGTGCGACTCTTGGCAGGGCGCTCTACCCGTTTGATCCCTATAAATGTTTTGTTGTACTCCGCCTATGTTTATAGCGCTGCAGAATCTGTTG
Organism: Bombina bombina; assembly: GCF_027579735.1. NCBI lineage: Eukaryota > Metazoa > Chordata > Amphibia > Anura > Bombinatoridae > Bombina > Bombina bombina. Next base: position 750,877,938 of record NC_069500.1, read on the forward strand.
GCGCTCTACAAATAACCCATAATAATAATTATAATAATAACACAGATAGGATAAATGGCTAAATTGCAGCAGAGACAGCTAAGTGTGGGGAGTCAGACATGTGTTATAGGGGAGACAAGCTATTGATTGTATCTAAGCCCTCCAAAGAAGACTGGAAAATGGGATTATTTCTTAGTGACTAAATATATTTGTTTAAAAAGAGAGAGGAAGAGGAGGTGAGAGGAGAGAGGAGATAGATTAGGATACTTGCAATTTGGTGCAACAGTTTATAGAAAGTCCCAGTAGGAAATTAGTCAGACCTTAATTAATTCATTGCTGATATAGATGTATTAATAAACCATATTTTGAGCTTCTATTAGGGCATCTGTCAAAGGGGGAAATGTTTTTTTAATGACATGGATGAATAATGTTGCCTTTGAATAGCATGGTGTGTGGTTTGAAAGATATTAGATCTGACTGTAGCTTGATGAAATGAGATGCTCTGCATTTAAATAGAATTTGATGTGATGTAATTATACTGTTTAAAAAACACACGGCATATGTCCACATCCAATGCACATTCAATGAATTTCAAAAATCTTTAGGTAGTTTAAAAAGGGTAATAGAGGCTGTATTGTCACCCTGCTAAATTTGAAGACATTCAGGCATTTGGGCTGTTGCTATGGCTAAAGTCTCTAAAGATTCTGAAGCAATTTATTTAAAGGGACATGAAACCCATTCTCTTGATATCACTTGCTGAAAAGCATATCTAGATATGCTCAGTAGCTGCTGATTGGTTGCTGCACATAGAGGCCTTGTGTGATTGGCTCACACATGTGCATTGCTATTTCTTCAACAAAGGATATCTAAAGAATTGAGCAAATGAGATAATAGAAGTAAATTGGAAAGTTGTTTAAAATTACATGCCCTATCTGAATCATGAAAGTTTAATTTTGACTAGACTGTCCCTTTAAGTTTTATTACTATTGCCAAGTAAACTAGCAAGTTATGGCTAAGGAAGTCATTGCGTTCCAGGGCTATTGGCTATTAGAAATTCAGGATATTCCAAGGGAGTATATTTAAACTCAAGCATAGCTACATTACCTTGGAGCTATAATATTTACATGCATATGTGAATATTGTGAATGTATGATAACATTAAAACACTGAACCTTACTCAAATTGAACGCCTATTTGACACACTCCTGCCATCCATTCATCGTCTTGCAACAGTTAGATATGTGCCCCTGGGCAAGATATCCAGTAGTTCCTAGACTGAATGCAGAGAAGGTCATTGATTTAATTACAATCGTATTCCAGCTAATTTACAGAAATACAATATACTTATAATGTAATTATAATAGTATCTTAATAAAAGGAAAAAAAGTATACATAATTCCAATGCATGTATCGTTTTTCAGTTGTTAAAGTGATTATAAAGTTTCATGAATGTGTGCCCAGTTTTTAAAAATACAGTACTATTAAAAACAGGGGCACTTTCATTTATGAAACTTTACATTGCAGCGTTTTTAAAAAAATACTTTTTTTTTAGCAAAGCTGGACCGGCGATCCCCTGCCCGCTTCTCATGCTGTACTTAGCACAGCAATGATAAAACCAGCCTTCTCCAATCACGGCATGGTCTCATAGGATGGACGCTCTGGGGGAAGCCATCATTGGGGGAAGCCGGTTTCATCATTGGTGACGTAAGTACAGCATAAGAAGCGGACGGAGGATCGCCGGTCTGGCTTTGCTGAATTGAAAGGTATTTGTAAAAAACCGCTGCAATGTAAAGTTTCATGAATGAAAGTGCCCCTGTTTTTAATAGTATTTTTATGAAACGTTACATTCACTTTAAAGGGACAGAAAACCCCCAAAATTTATTTCATGATTTGGATAGAACATACAATTTTAAAAAAAAAATTCACTTTACTTCTATTATCAAATTTGCTTCATTCTCTTGTTATCCTTTGCTGAAGGGACAACATTGCACTACTGGCAGCTAGATGAACACATCTAGTTAGCCAATCACAAGAGACAAATCTGTGCAGGAACCAATTAGCAGCTAGCTCACACTAGTGAATGATATGTGCGTATTCTTTTTCAACAAGGGATAATAAGAGAACGAAGCACATTAGAAAATAGAAGTTCATTTAAAGGTGTCTTAAAATGACATTCTCTATCTGAATCCTGCAAGTTTAATTATGACTTTCCTATCCCTTAAAATAATCAATCATAATTGTGATATAAAAAATAATTCTCCATGTAAACTACTTCTTATTTTTATAGTTTGTTTTTTTTTTGTTTTTTTTTTAACTTATGGCTTAAAACTAAAACTATTTCTTAAATGAAGGGACATGAAACTCCCCCAAAAATATTTTAAGATTCAGATAGAGCATAACATTTTAAACAATTTCCCTTCCCTTTTATTATCATGTTTGCTTCATTCTCTTTGTTAAATTAGCAGCAATGCACTACTGTGAGCTAGCTGAGCATATTGGGTGAGCCAATGGCAAGAGGCATGTATGTGCAGTGATCAGTAGTGCATTGCTGCTCTGGAGCCTACCTAGGTATGCTTCTCAACAAAGAATAAGAAACGCTAACAGCCCACTTGTTCACTAACCACACATGAAAATATGAATATTTTACATTCCAATGTTCTTCACATAACAGAATATGTTCTATTTATTCATAAAAACCTATTTCTATATGTATCTGATGATTTTTGGTACAATATATGATTATATATATTATATATAGGTCTAGATATATACAGATATATAAAGGAATATCTATTTCAAAAAACCTTGGAACATATTCTGCTATGTACAGAACATTGGAATGGGAAATATTCACATATCAGTTTTATTATATATTACAGGTACAATTCTCCAAATCGAGAATTCTAAAATCCAAACTTACTCTGAAATCCAAACTTTTTAATTAAGATTTTTTAAATTAAAATGATCAAAGAGTACAGTTTTCCCTGCCTGTAAGTAACAATGTTCTCTGCCTGTATCTTTGGTTTGTTTTTTCAAACTCAAATAACATTCTATATTTAGTTAAAACAACATAGAACTGTACTATGTAATGGTACTATATACACATAAGTATTAAACTGATATAAAACTACCTTTAGGTTACATGTATAAGCTGTATTGTGATATGTAAATATTGCTAAAGTGACATAATATATTGCTGTTTACACTTCGTTCCATCCCCTCTGCAAACTGTTCCATTTTACAGATGCAAATATTCCAAAATCCAAACCTTTTCTGGTTCCAAGCAGTTTGGATAAAGGGTTTTCTACTTGTAATGTGTTTAAAGGGACACTGAACCCAAATATTTTTCTTTTGTGATTCAGATAGAGCATTAAATTTCAAGCAACTTTCTAATTTACTCCTATTATCGAATTGTCTTTATTCTCTTGGTATCTTTATTTGGAATGCAAGAATGTAAGTTTAGATGCCGGCCCATTTTTGGTGAACAACCTGGGTTGTCCTTGCTGATTGGTGGATAAATTCATCCACCAATAAAAATGGGCTGTCCAGAGTTCTGAACCAAAAAAAACAACTTATATGCCTTCTTTTTCAAAGAAAGATAGCAAGAGAACGAAGAAAAATTGATAATAGGAGTAAATTAGAAAGTTGCTTAAAATAGCATGCTCCATCTGAATCACGAAAGAAAAAATTTGGGTTCAGTGTCCCTTTAACTGTGCTTTTACTGTAACTATTTAACATCCCAATGTTCTTTACTTATAAGAAATTGTTCTTTGTATTCATATATATATATATATTTGTATATATTCATATAGATATATAGGTATAGATATTTTACAAAAAAAATAATCATATATATATAAACCTAAAAAGAACATTTTCTTCTATGTGTAGAACATTGAAATGTAAATATTCATAACTACCTTCAAGTTTAGCACTGTAGGTCTTATGTGGTGTCGGTGTTTTTTGAGAGCCCTCTCCATTGAACTCGATGGGGAGAAGAAGTTAACACGGTTGTGAAATCTGAAGTTCCAGTAGTTGTGCGCATCAGGTTTTGCTCGCTCACAAAAACAATTTACTTTCGACTTGTCATACGAGCGTTAACCCGCCTGTGTTAAAAGTTTACTTTCAGCTGTGTTTCCAGGTGAGTGATAAAAATATTTAGTGCAACACTTGTAGTCTGGTTCTCGGATGGGGAAAAAAACAAGCTGACACTCGCACAGGCTGTCCTTAGGGAATTATTTAAGAAATGGTCTGTCCCTGCGAGTTGCAAACTATTTCCTGTAGAAAGTAATAGAGTTTGCTGGAAAGGGAAAGTTTGATGGAGTTTTTCTATTAGGGTAATTAAAGGGACACTAAACTGAAAAATGTTCTTTCATGATTCAGATAGAGAAAACAATTTGAAACAATATTCCAATTTATTTCTATTTTCTAATTTGATTAATCAGAATTTAGATAATTTAGATACCTCTTTTTGAAGAAATAGCAATACGCATGGTTGAGCCAATCACATGACAACTCAATATGCATCTACCAATCAGCAGCTACTGAGTCTATCTAGATATGCTTTTAGGAAAGGATATCACAAGAAATTAGATAATAGAAGTAAATTAGAAAGTTGTTTAAAATTGCATGCTCTTTCTAATTAATTAAAGTAAAAATGTGGATTTCTTGTCCCTTTAATGTTCTGTGTATTTTGACATAATGTCACATAAATATACACAGTTTGGGGGAAGAAACATTAAGTTATATAGGGGGGAAATGTTTAAAGGGATATAAAACAGTTTAATTGTAATTAAAAAAACACTAAGCAGTGAGTTGTACTTAATAGAAATCAGTGCAATATGTATTAATCCTCATTTTAAAAGGATTCTACCATTTATTTATTTTTTTAATCTTGATTTATTTAGTATCCATTACTTCCTGTCACAAGGGGGCTTTGGTCTCCTACAGGATGAATAAGTGGTTGCTAGGAGACACATGCACTAGCTTCAGTCAGTTTCTTGCCAGGTTGTTTCTACCATTACAGTAGTGTCCATTACCTTGAGCAGTGTATCAGAAGATGAGGTAAGCAGACTAAATCTAAGATAAAAAGCTACTAGCAGACACGTGCACTAGTAATAGGAAGTCAATTTTTTCCCCATATTCAGTAGAAGACTTTAGCTACAAAGATTATGTCAAAGAAAGCCACAGCTCTACTCCTCAGGATTGTGCACATAAGTCCAACAGGAGTACACTAATTCTTCATGTGCGCTAACCCGAATTGAGTTATCTATCTTAAGGTGCGCTATTTATTTATTAAATAAAAAATACTGAAAAATATTAATAATTAATATAAATAATTATTATAGATGTACTAAAATATTCTAAAAAATACATAGAATATATATGCATATTTTACAGTATCTATAATAATTATTGGTGATTATTATTAATATTTTTCAATATATAGATAGCCTTAAGATAACTAATTCTGCATGTGCGCTAACCCGACACCACGTTAGACCTAAAGCGAGCAACCCAAAGTGTGATATTAAATATATATTTCTATACATATATCTGATAATGTTAATGTAAAATATATTTATATATATATATATATAATAATGTTAAAGTAATATATACTTTATATATATATATATATATATATATATATATATATATATATATATACCTATAGTGAGCACGTTTAATTTCAATTTGTAATATGTGCACAAATTAAAGGGACACTAAACCCAAAATTATTTTTTCAGAATTCAGGTAGAGAATACAATTTTAAATAACATTCCAATTTACTTCTATTATCTAATGTGCTTCATTCTTTAGATATCTTTTGTTGAAGAAATATAAATACACATAGGTGAGCCAATCACACGAGGCATCTATGTGCAGCTACCAATCAGCAGCTGCTGGGCATATCTAGATATGCTTTTCAGCAAATAATATCAAGAGAATGGAGCAAATTAGATCATACAAGTAAATTAGAAAGTTGTTTAAAATCACATGCTTTTTCTAAATCATGATAGAAAAAAATTGGGTTTCATGTCCCTTTAACGTTCCCGCGATATTCTAATATCGCTTGCGCACAAACATTAGTGTTCCACTTGTAATCTATCCCTATATAATAGACTCAATAGAATAATCTGATGATTTCTGTCCATGATGGCAAGTTTCTGAGTATCATGCCCTTTAGCGAATACCCCCAAGGGCTTCATAGTACAGAGGAGCTTTCTCATAGAATCTCCCAAGCCCAGAGGCCTTTGAGATAATCAGGCCTTTTGTGCATTTACCAACATGTCTGTGTGTGTTTATTCAGAGTGTATGTGTGCCACTGTGTGTGGATGTTTCAGTCAATCAAATCCACTAAAAATTAAAAGAACAACCACTATAATCATATTTAATTCTATTTAGTAAGTTCATTAATGCAGTGTTTAACTACATTTTTCAAGTTGCCCTAAAAAGGCTAAATGTAAAGGATTTTACAGTTTAGAGGTGTGCTTGTCTGGAGCGGTTAGTGCTGCCTGTATGTGAAGCTGCATATAATTGGGTAAGCACTATGTGAACAAAGTGTGTTTGTTGCCATATCTGCTACACATGAACATAAAAGTGAGGCTGCAGGTAGGAAAGGGAAGGTGTGTGCTGGAGTTGGCTGGCGGCCAGCTGGCTGGTTTTTGTTTACAGAACATTGTTGGACAGGATCTAGAGGCAGCTTACTGTTTGAGGATTATTAACTACCATACGTTTGTAACAGAAGCCGTGAAATAGGTGCAGATGAGTGTATGAATCTAGATGTATGTTGCCTTTGTTGGCATGTAACCTGTGAGTACTACAGTTGTATCTACTACATGAGAGGGACTATATGTGTCTGTGTTTTTTGTGTGTACAGATATTTGTGCAGTGTGACCGAAGTTAGCAAAGGGATGTGCTGTATATATTTAGAGCCAGATTACCAGTGGAGTGCAACCTTTTGTGCGCGAGCAATAAGTTTTTTTTTTGCGGGGGGTTGCGCTCGTCAGGCTTACTGCTGGCATTACGAGTTAAAAGTAAACACAATCGCTTGAGCGCAATTGTGATTTATGCTAGAATGATTAGTGCGTCCTCAGAGCTCTGGTTAACTGGTTCACAAAACAAAAAAGTTGCACAAAATACATAAAACCCCCCACATAAATTCAAATGTAAACATACAGTATATAGATATATGAATATAAGTGCATTGGAGCCCTTTGCAGTTAAGTAGATGAAAACATTATTATACAATATTAATTTTTAATAAATGTTTTAACTATGTATTTACTGTAAATATTTCACATTTCAATTTTCTGCACAAAGCATAATATGTTCAAAGTATTTCTAAATACATATTCCTATATATATATATATACATACATATATACAGTATATATATATGTATATATATATATGTATATATATAATCATCTATATATTGTACCAAAAAAACATCAGATATATGTAGAAATTTTTATTTCTGAATAAATAAAAAATATTTTGCTATGTGAAGAATATTGGAATGTGAATTATTCATATTTTTATGTCGGGTTAGCGCACATGAGAATATATATATATATATATATATATATATAATGAGAATATGTTATTGGGTTTGCACGATAGTGGGTTGTTAGTTTTGTTTCCACTTTTTTTTCTCTATTCACTTTTATGGAGAAAGACGCAAATGTGATATTGTAAGTTCGCCTTTTGCACTTATCAGGTTAGCGTGCGAGTGAAAACAGTTTACTTTCAACTCATAATATGAGCGCAACCCGACACTCAAAAAACGTACTTCTAGCGCAGTTGACGCTCAAGCGGGAGCATTAATTAGTGCTCCACTTGTAATCTGGACCTTATTGGGGTAATCTGTGTTGCAGACCAGCTAAGAGACTGTTAAATTTAGGAACATTGTATGTAAACTTTCTGCTACTTTGATGGTTTTTTAATACAGTGGCCACTGAATTAGTCTCCTTTTTTAGATATATTTTGATACCTTTTTTTGGACATTGTTTCTATTAACTGACGCTGCACTTATATATTTGGATCACTATTTTAGAGTTTTTTGGATTATTTTTTCACACAAGTTTCTTGGATTACTTTTTCACATTTTTTGGAACAAATGAATTATATTCACGGAAGTTTTTATCATATGGATTGATTTCAAGTTTTTAACGTTTGACATTTTCATTTTTGTACCTTTTTTTAACAACATACACATCCACACCAAGGATTTAATTTTATTTTTACTATTATATTTTTATGAATCATTATTATTATCGGTTATTTGTAGAGCGCCAACAGATTCCGCAGCGCTATTAACAAAGGTAGAGTACAAAAAAACAAACAGTTATAGGGATCAAATGGGTAGAGGGCCCTGCCAAGAGTTGCACTGTTGTAGTCAGCTCTTGAGAAGGTGATCTACAAACAGCTGGGCTCATAGGCTTACATGCTAGGGGGGTTCAGGGGATAGCAATGGAGGAGAGGAACTGGTATAAAGAAAGGTTAGCGTAGGTTGTATGCATCCCTGAACAGTAGAGTCTTTAGGGAGCACTTGAAGCTTTTAAAACTAGAAGAGAGTCTTGTGGAGCGAGGCAGAGAGTTCCATAAGATGGGAGCCAGTCTGGAGAAGTCCTGTAAACGGGAGTGCGATGAGGTAACCAGAGAGGAGGAGAGTAGGAATTCTTGAGCAGAGCGAAGGGGACAGGAGGGAGAGTATCTGGAGACAAGGTCTGAGATATAGGGGGGAGCAGTGCAGTTGAGGGCTTTGTATGTCAGAGTGAGAATTTTGTGTTTGATCCTATAGGCAAGAGGAAGCCAGTGAAGAGATTGGCAGAGAGGTGCAGCAGATGAAGAGCGACTTGTAAGGAAGATGAGTCTGGCAGAGGCATTCATTATGGATTGTAAAGGAGCTAGGCGGTAGGAGGGTAGACCAGAGAGGACAGAGTTGCAGTAATCGAGGCGGGAGAGGATGAGAGAGTGGATTAAAATCTTAGTTGTGTCTTGTGTAAGGAAGTGTCTAATTTTAGAGATGTTTTTAAGGTTATCCTTTATTCTTTATGGATTGTTAAGCACTGCAATCACTTATTTCTAATTTTATCATTTTATTTTATAAGATACACGATTGTTAAACACATAGTTGCAAGACAACACAAAAACACTGTCACCACCTACTATAGGATTTTTAAAGATAGCAGCAACTTCACTCTTGTTATTATATTAATTTTACATCAGAGAGTATTTTATTGTTATTGACGACTATTTGTTAAACACATAGTTGCAAGTTAACACTTGAACATCATTATTTTAGAATTCTTAATCAGTTTAATAACAACGTTATTATATCCTAAGAGATATACTGTTATTGAGGACCATTATTATGGTAAACACATAGTTGCAAGCTAATACATGAGCATTAATTTCACAGCTGTGCTTAAGTCAAAGTTAGGTGGAACTTAAGTTCCATCCAATTAGAAATTACACACCTAAGATAACAGTTAGGACACTACTACATCCAAGCTCTTAAAACAGTTGTTGGATTAGGACATTGGCTATAATCACAGTGATTTTACTACTATATTGTTTTTAAACCATTTTTAATACAGTCATTTGTACTGAATTTTACCTATTTTAAGGTTTGTCTTGTATGTTACATGGATCCATGTTTGTCTACTAGTATAAATAAATTGTAATCGTATTTTATACTAAGTATAAGCTCTGATTGAATCAGACCCAGCCTTTTTTGGCTCTTTGGTATGTACACATCTAAACTCAATTCTCTTTTTTGACTACTAGGAGTCAAAGCCAAAACTAAAGGTCCACCATTTGAGGCAGGCGCATAGTGTACCCCCCCCCCTATCACAGTATTTAAAACTAGAAAGTTGTTTATCCCCTTTGTGACATAATAATAGAGTTAACATCGGAACAAAGTGCTGATGTAAACACAATTTGTAAAAATGAAATCACCCGACCGTCAATACAATTGCGGGATTTCAAGGCTGGGATCGGATCATGGGGGACTGCCTAAGCTGCTATTCACCCCCCCCCCCAAGCCCATCCTTGCCTATGTTAAAAAAAAAGCTGCAGGACGCCGTATATGGTAGGATGATCCATGCTGTCCTAATGGAGTAAAAGCCTAGCGCTGTTAGGATGGCAAGGAACATCCTAATCGCGTGAAGGGGTTAAAATGGTATGCTCCATCTGAATCATGAAAGTTAAATTTGGGTTTCATGTAGGGTTGCGCAATGCCTTTGATTGCATGTGTGTGAATATGAAATGGAAGTTGGGTTCTGAATGGAGGTCAGTGTATACATGAATTGTGAGTGTTTTATGTAACATATGGTGTGAGGCTGCTTGCTGCAAATTCATGGCCGTCTTGCTTTTTTATCAGTTTATATTTGTGTTATAAGATTTTGCAGGATATTCAAGGAACTATTGAAACATGCTGTTTTGTCCTGGCACCGGGGAAGTGCACACTCGTTCTCGCTATATTACTGGAAATGGAATATCGCACAAAATGCAAGTGCAGTGCGTGCCTGTAAATTGTGTTGTGCAACTGCAGTTTGTGACTGAGGACGAGTGTCTGAGTTAAGCATGTAGGAGTGAAGAAGTGAGTGGTGTTTAATTTTAAAAGAATGCTAATGGGTGTGGTGGTTTGCAACTACAGTGTGTGCCTGTGAATGATGGTAGGTGCATCTGCAGTGTGTGCCTGTGAATGATGGTAGGTGCATCTGCAGTGTGTGCCTGTGAATGATGGTAGGTGCATCTGCAGTGTGTGCCTGTGAATGATGGTAGGTGCATCTGCAGTGTGGGCCTGTGAATGATGGTAGGTGCATCTGCAGTGTGTGCCTGTGAATGATGGTAGGTGCATCTGCAGTGTGTGCCTGTGAATGATGGTAGGTGCATCTGCAGTGTGTGCCTGTGAATGATGGTAGGTGCATCTGCAGTGTGGGCCTGTGAATGATGGTAGGTGCATCTGCAGTGTGTGCCTGTGAATGATGGTAGGTGCATCTGCAGTGTGTGCCTGTGAATGATGGTAGGTGCATCTGCAGTGTGTGCCTGTGAATGATGGTAGGTGCATCTGCAGTGTGTGCCTGTGAATGATGGTAGGTGCATCTGCAGTGTGGGCCTGTGAATGATGGTAGGTGCATCTGCAGTGTGTGCCTGTGAATGATGGTAGGTGCAACTGCAGTGTGTGCCTGTGAATGATGGTAGGTGCAAATACAGTGTGTGCCTGTGAATGATGGTAGGTGCAAATACAGTGTGTGCCTGTGAATGATGGTAGGTGCAACTGCAGTGTGTGCCTGTGAATGATGGTAGGTGCATCTGCAGTGTGGGCCTGTGAATGATGGTAGGTGCATCTGCAGTGTGTGTCTGTGAATGATGGTAGGTGCAACTGCAGTGTGTGCCTGTGAATGATGGTAGGTGCAAATACAGTGTGTGCCTGTGAATGATGGTAGGTGCAACTACAGTGTGTGCCTGTGAATGATGGTAGGTGCATCTGCAGTGTGTGCCTGTGAATGATGGTAGGTGCAACTGCAGTGTGTGCCTGTGAATGATGGTAGGTGCAACTGCAGTGTGTGCCTGTGAATGATGGTAGGTGCAACTACAGTGTGTGCCTGTGAATGATGGTAGGTGCAACTGCAGTGAGTGCCTGTGAATGATGGTAGGTGCAACTGCAGTGTGTGTCTGTGAATGATGGTAGGTGCAACTACAGTGTGTGCCTGTGAATGATGGTAGGTGCAACTGCAGTGTGTGCCTGTAAATGATGGTAGATGCAACTGCAGTGTGTGCCTGTGAATGATGGTAGGTGCAACTGCAGTGTGTGCCTGTGAATGATGGTAGGTGCAACTACAGTGTGCCTGTGAATGATGGTAGGTGCAACTGCAGTGTGTGCCTGTGAATGATGGTAGGTGCAACTGCAGTGTGTGCCTGTGAATGATGGTAGGTGCAACTGCAGTGTGTGCCTGTGAATGATGGTAGGTGCAACTGCAGTGTGTGCCTGTGAATGATGGTAGGTGTAACTGCAGTGTGTGCCTGTGAATGATGGTAGGTACAACTGCAGTGTGTGCCTGTAAATGATGGTAGGTACAACTGCAGTGTGTGCCTGTGAATGATGGTAGGTGCAACTACAGTGTGTGCCTGTGAATGATGGTAGGTGCAACTGCAGTGTGTGCCTGTGAATGATGGTAGGTGCAACTGCAGTGTGTGCCTGTGAATGACGGTAGGTGCAACTGCAGTGTGTGCCTGTGAATGACGGTAGGTGCAACTGCAGTGTGTGCCTGTGAATGACGATAGGTGCAACTACAGTGTGTGCCTGTGAATGACGGTAGGTGCAACTACAGTGTGTGCCTGTGAATGACGGTAGGTGCAACTACAGTGTGTGTCTGTGAATGATGGTAGGTGCAACTACAGTGTGTGCCTGTGAATGATGGTAGGAGCAACTACAGTGTGTGCCTGTGAATGATGGTAGGAGCAACTACAGTGTGTGCCTGTGAATGATGGTAGGAGCAACTACAGTGTGTGCCTGTGAATGATGGTAGGTGCAACTTCAGTGTGTGCCTGCGAATGATGGTAGGTGCAACTGCAGTGTGTGCCTGCGAATGATGGTAGGTGCAACTGCAGTGTGTGCCTGTGAATGATGGTAGGTGCAACTGCAGTGTGTGCCTGTGAATGATGGTAGGTGCAACTGCAGTGTGTACCTGTGAATGATGGTAGGTGCAACTGCAGTGTGTACCTGTGAATGATGGTAGGTGCAACTGCAGTGTGTGTCTGTGAATGATGGTAGGTGCAACTACAGTGTGTGCCTGTGAATGATGGTAGGTGCAACTGCAGTGTGTGCCTGTGAATGATGGTAGGTGCAACTGCAGTGTGTGCCTGTAAATGATGGTAGGTGCAACTGCAGTGTGTGCCTGTGAATGATGGTAGGTGCAACTGCAGTGTGTGCCTGTGAATGATGGTAGGTGCAACTGCAGTGTGTGCCTGTGAATTATGGTAGGTGCAACTGCAGTGTGTGCCTGTGAATGATGGTAGGTGCAACTGCAGTGTGTGCCTGTGAATGATGGTAGGTGCAACTGCAGTGTGTGCCTGTGAATGATGGTAGGTGCAACTGCAGTGTGTGCCTGTGAATGATAGTAGGTACAACTGCAGTGTGTGCCTGTAAATGATGGTAGGTGCAACTCCAGTGTGTGCCTGTGAATGATGGTAGGTGCAACTGCAGTGTGTGCCTGTGAATGATGGTAGGTGCAACTGCAGTGTGTGCCTGTGAATGATGGTAGGTGCAACTGCAGTGTGTGCCTGTGAATGATGGTAGGTGCAACTGCAGTGTGTGCCTGTGAATGACAATAGGTGCAACTACAGTGTGTACCTGTGAATGACGGTAGGTGCAACTACAGTGTGTGCCTGTGAATGACGGTAGGTGCAACTACAGTGTGTGTCTGTGAATGACGGTAGGTGCAACTACAGTGTGTGCCTGTGAATGACGGTAGGAGCAACTACAGTGTGTGCCTGTGAATGATGGTAGGTGCAACTGCAGTGTGTGCCTGTGAATGATGGTAGGTGCAACTTCAGTGTGTGCCTGCGAATGATGGTAGGTGCATCTTTAGTGTGTGCCTGCGAATGATGGTAGGTGTAACTGCAGTGTGTGTCTGTGAATGATGGTAGGTTCAACTGCAGTGTGTGCCTGTGAATGATGGTAGGTGCAACTGCAGTGTGTGCCTGTGAATGATAATAGGTGCAACTGCAGCGTGTGCCTGTGAATGATAATAGGTGCAACTGCAGAGTGTGCCTGTGAATGATGGTAGGTGCAACAGCAGTGTGTGCCTGTGAATGATGGTAGGTGCAACTGCAGTGTGTGCCTGTGAATGATGGTAGGTGCAACTGCAGTGTGTGCCTGTGAATGATGGTAGGTGCAACTACAGGGTGTGCCTGTGAATGATGGTAGGTGCAACTGCAGTGTGTGCCTGTGATTGATGGTAGGTGCAACTGCAGTGTGTGTCTGTGAATGATGGTAGGTGTAACTGCAGTTTGTGCCTGTGAATGATGGTAGGTGCAACTACAGGGTGTGCCTGTGAATGATGGTAGGTGCAACTGCAGTGTGTGCCTGTGATTGATGGTAGGTGCAACTGCAGTGTGTGTCTGTGAATGATGGTAGGTGCAACTGCAGTGTGTGTCTGTGAATGATGGTAGGTGCAACTGCAGTGTGTGTCTGTGAATGATGGTAGGTGTAACTGCAGTGTGTGCCTGTGAATGATGGTAGGTGCAACTGCAGTGTGTGCCTGTGAATGATGGTAGGTGCAACTGCAATGTGTGTCTGTTAATGATAATAGTTGCAACTGCAGTGTGTGCCTGTGAATGATAATAGGTACATCTGCAGTGTGTGCCTGTGAATGATGGTAGGTGCAACTGCAGTGTGTGCCTGTGAATGATGGTAGGTGCAACTGCAATGTGTGTCTGTGAATGATAATAGTTGCAACTGCAGTGTGTGCCTGTGAATGATAATAGGTGCATCTGCAGTGTGTGCCTGTGAATGATGGTAGGTGCAACTACAGTGTGTGCCTGTGAATGATGGTAGGTGCAACTGCAGTGTGTGCCTGTGAATGATGGTAGGTGCAACTGCAGTGTGTGTCTGTGAATTGTGTTGTGTAACTGCTGTTTGTGACTGAGGATGTGTGTCTGAATGAAGCATGTAGAAGAAGAGATGAGTGGTGTTTATGAGGAACAGAATGTGGTTGTTTTCTTTTCCAGGAAACAAAGATGACTAGTGAAAGTAGTTTAACCCTTTAAGGACACAGCTTTCAGTTTGCTCAATTGTTTTATGACGGAAAAATTCCGTCATATGTCCTTAAGAGGTTAAGGATTGGATAGCAACTTCTTTACACAAACTTTATGTAAATGTGGATTTTAAATAAATGTGTGAACAGTATCTAAGTATAAAATTCAACATATTTTGATTCATAATGTGGGTGTACTGGAAACAAAATAACACTTTGAAATGCTTTTAAAACATTGTTTTTTATGCAGAACTTTTGCAATTAAGTAATTATTTTTCTGATGCTACATTATATAAAAGGTATTTTTATATCCTTTAGCTATGTACGAAATGACGTTAGATGCAGAGAGGTTTATATATATATTTCTTCATAAGTTGAAATGCCAGATTGTTATAGTCAATTGCAGTGGGACACCTGGACAGTGCTATTTATCTGTGGTATGGAAGGTCACAGGGTTAAAGGGACATGAAACCCAAACAATTTATTTCATGATTCAGAAAGAGCATAACAGCTTTCCAATTGACTTCTCTAATTTGCTCCTTTTCTTGGTATTACTTTGCTGAAAAGCATACCTAGGTGGGGTCAGGAGCAGCAATGCACTGCTGGGAGCTAGCTGCTGATAGGTGGCTGTACATATGTTTCTTGTCGTTGGCTCATCTGATGTGCTCAGCTAGTTCCTAGTAGTACATTTCTGTGCCTTCAACAAAGGATACAATGAGAATGAAGCAAATTTGATAACAGAACTGGAAAGGTGTGTAAAACGGTAAATAAAACTTAGGTTGAATGTCTTTTTAACACTAATGATTTTAGGGTAAACTGTAGTGGGGGATTGGATTGACAACAGTTAGGTTTAAACTGTAGTATCAGGGAAGAACATACTTTATTTTTATTGTTAACTGAGTTTTGTGTCACTGTCTAACCAAAAAGCAGTTACACAGCTGATTCAGTTGCCTTAATTTAATACAAATAATGTGCACTACAGGCTTCCACACATCATAGGATATTGAATCAAAACAGATCCTGTATAAAACAATAGCTATTACTTTGGAATAATCAAAATACTCATGTATGCAGACCCTCAGGTATTGACAGTGATAAGGATGCCACAAATTCATCAATGATGTTACAAATTATCTCTCTCATCGTCTATCTATCTATCCATCTATCTATATTTATTTATAAAATATTTTACCAGGAAGGATACATTGAGATTTCTCTCGTTTTCAAGTATATCCTGGGATCACAAAACATTGCATTGATACAATAGGGTACAATAAATACAAAAACAATAATAATAATACACAATATATGCAAAAATTTAACATAGACCAGGTAGGAAATATATAATCAACCATGACAGGTGCATTCTGTTTTGAGATATGTATATAGGGATCTCTAAAAGGATATTAGGCTTGGGGAAGGTTTGAAAGTGTGAGGGAGGTCATTCCATAACTGTGGCGCTCTGTAGGAAAAGGAGGATCGAGCTGCTTTCTTTTTGTATTGAGGCAAGCTAAATAATGTGCTGTTATTGGATCGGAAGTTATATGAGGTTGGAATAGCCGGGAGAGCATTCTGCTCAGGTAGGGTGGGAGCTTCCCAGAAAGGCTCTTAAACACAAGGCAGGAAAGATGGAGGGTGCGTCTGGATTCCAGCGACAGCCAGTTTAGTTCTTTTAGCATGTCACAATGGTGGGTCCTGTAGTTACATTGTAGCACAAAGCGGCAGAACGAGTTATATAACGTATTAAGTTTATTAAGGTGAGTTTGCGGTGCAGGTGCGTATACTACGTCCCCATAATCCATGATAGGCATCAGCATTTGCTGTACAATCCTTTTCCTTTACTGTAGGGCTGGGGCAGGATTTGTTTCTGTACAGGGCACCTAGTTTTGGATAAAGTTTAGATGCAAGTTTTTCTATGTGGAGGCCAAAAGATAGATTGGGGTCTAACAACATACCCAAGTATTTGAAAAAGTGGACTGCGGTCAGCGTGCAATTGGATTTTGTTTTGATGCGTAGATGGGAATTTTGTAATTTGTGTAATTTAGGTCTCATTCCAAAGATCATTGTGACCGTTTTGTCAGTGTTTAGGAAGAGTTTGTTTTTTGAGATCCACATTTCTACCTCTGTGAACTGGTCTTGGAGCACTGCCTCAAGCTGATGCAAATCGGATTTGTTTTCGTAGATTACCGTGTCATCTGAATACATGTGTACAGTTGAGGATTTGCAGACATTAGGTAGATCATTTATAAATAATGTGAATAGTAGGGGGCCGAGAATGAAACCTTGGGGTGACTGGGAGAGGGAGGGAGTCGCTGTCAGAAATGGAGACATATTGTGATCGATCCGATACATATGATCGAAACCAGGTTAACGGACGATCACCAATACCAGAGTTTTTTAGTTTGAGAAGTAGTATGTCGGGGTCTACTGTGTCAAAAGCCTTTGCAAAATCAAGGAAAATAGCTCCAGTTAGGTCTCCTTGTTCCATGCCAGTTTGGATGCTGTTGCAAACTTTTAGGAGGGCAGTTGTAGTGGAGTGATTCAGGCGAAAACCTAATTGATATATATATATTTCTAACTAATCTATCGATCTAATTTATCTATAATCCATCTGTCTATCTATCATCTATCTATAATCTATATAATAACTATTATCCATCTACTGTATCTAATAATCTAATCTATCATCTATATATCTATCTAGCTAGCTATCATCAATCGATCATCTATCATCTATCTACCTATCGAAAGTGGTACACTTAACATTTTGTAAGAATACCCAGGAGTGTGACCACCTTTAAAAATGATAACTATAAACATATATTATTACAGCGTTAGAAGATAACAGATCTACATAAACTCTACCAAGATCTCCTAATCAAATCTGAAGGTTCACAAGTAAAGTCAAGAATACTTTATTAGCATGACATTATTACATGTGTTGTCAAAGTAATATGTTACAATAAAACACATCAAAAACAAAGTAGGAGTATAGTGGGTAAATATATGTTCACATATGCATATATGGAAAGCGCCTAACAGACTAAAGTGTAATGTACAGGTGCACCTTTAAAAACGACCTCTATAGATAGTGCAAGTGCATTTGAGCACTGTATATGTGAGTGTGACTGTATACTGATAAGTAGAATTAGAAGAGTAGGCTATTGTGTTGCTGGTATTATATAGAGTACTGCTTTGTAGCGCTGACAGTAGCTTGCTTTTCTTTAATGTGCGGTATAGAGCGGAGTATAAAAGGCAGCTCGTAGCATGGCATTTACGGTAATATCACACAAGTTCGGGAATCCCCTAAGGACACAATAGATTGTCAGTCAAGTTCATGTAATACAACAGCACAATATCGCGCTATCACACGGCAGCGCTGTCACATTATGCTGTGGAAAAGGAAACGGATGAGTGGAGTTTTATAAGATGTTGCTTTAACTAACATATATATTGCTGACGAGTAAACATCATCTTCTACACAGCACACACTGGCGCGTTATAAAGCTTCATAATCTTACAGCAGGGTATCTGACCCATCTCATTTAGTATTAATGCAGATATATCATTACACACACATATATATATATATATACTAAACTGATTCAAACTTTACCGCACAAATGTATAGTTAATAGATGCTATTATAACAACAGGTGGCATAACTTGACTCTGGTTTTATTACAGTAAATAGTCATTTGGCTTTACAGACCAATCGTCTGTTTTATATGGTGACAAATTTCCCTCTCGCTATACAGGACAGACAGTAGCTGGGAAAAAAAGGAGTTTCTAAAACTAGAGGACAAATGGTATAATTGTATGGAACTGGAATTAGTAACTGTAGGTGGATCCCAAAGTTCATTACAAAACTGGCACTTGATGATTCATATGAATATTTTATGAATAAAAAGATCAGGCTTATTATTATCTCGCTGCTGTTTCTCCAGGACGTAAATACAAACAACATAAGTGGATGAGCCCGCATGTGGTGCAGCCCAGCGCTGGGAGGTGTGTGTATTAGGAGGAATACGTCTGGTTGGCTGGCAAAGCAGTGCATATAACCAAGGGGGAGAGAGAGTCCTGGCCACTTCACAGGCAGACACAGGGGTGACCAGACAAGAGAACCAGGACCCGCCAGGACCCTCAGATAATAATAAAAAAAAACTAAGGTACCGGCAACAAAGCTAACAAAGAGAAGAGCTCCTGCCAGAAAAGACTGCAAGACCTCCAGAGTCCAGAGCTTAAAAAACCCCAAGACCAGCAGCCACAGGTAGGAGCCCCCTGTTCTCTCAGCACCAAGGACAGCGGCAACCCACTTCAGTTTATGTATACAGTGGGCACCCACATACTAAAGTGCCTACATAAATCTCAATGCTCCTGAACATATAATAAGAGGTCCGAGGCTGGGGCATTTCTATACTTTTTCTTGCTTTCAGTCTTGTCAGCACAACAATAGACTGAAGCGGCACAGCCTTACAGCAGTGCTTTATCGCTCTGGATCACTTTTTAAGGACTGGGGATGTAGAGTTCCAGAGTTTTATATTTTTATGTATATATATTATGTGTGTGTGTATATATATATATTACACAGGTACATTTATGGCATACGCTTATAAGGTTTTCCACAATTGTAGGCTAGCATATTAACTCTCCAGAGGCTGGTTTATTCAGTAATGCAGATTTATGGGTTACCATGACATAACCCAGCCACAAGTGATTTGCTGCTATAAATATAATTGCAGGAGACTTTACAGTCACCTCCTCTCCTGTTCATCCATCTGCCTATTGTTAGTTTGCATTGTAACCCCCTCCTAGCTAGAAATATCAGAAAAATGATGGTGGTTGTCAGGGTGGGGAAAGATGATATACAAATTACCTTTAATAACTGAACTGTGTAAGCTGCATACATGTGATAAAAATCATAGGTTGAGTTCATTGTATTTAAGTTTTTCTGCAATTAGATAGACATTTGTTATACCATAAACCTTCACATGATACAATACACATGTCTGTAGCGTTATAATAGCACTTTTAATTATAACAAGTTAATGGGGTTAGAGAGGACCAAGATGGTAAGTGAGATGCGAAGAGAGATGGAGGAGACATTAACTAGCTACATGATTTCAGTATTTAACATTCAGTTCTATATAGACAACTAACTTATCAATCAATACGAGATCTGATACAAGTCCTCAAAAGCTCCAATTCACTCCCATCAAAGATATGTCACCTGTCTTCATATTATCTCTCTCTTAAACCATTTCCCTATCTTTAAATAGCTGAAACCACCATACAAACTTACCTAAAATGTTAGTACCCCCTACCTGCACAACTTCTATTAATTGCCCCCAATCACCCCCATTTTTTATATAATTACCTTATACTTAAATACCTGTTAGCTATTCACTAAATTACTTCCTCCTAAACACACATTACCCTACTCATATTGCTCCTGTGTAGCATCTATTCTTGTTGAAAACACTGCAGTCCCTCCAGGCTTTTTTTTTAACTTTAAAACTGGGTTATATTCCTTTATCCCCTATATACATTTACTCAAGTCCTGCTCCCAATGTCCCATACCTCAAAATATTTTCCTTTATTTTTGTTACTAACCTCAAAAATCAGTTCCCAAGATGCTCACTTTTCCCATAACCTAAACCTTGCAACCACCCCCTTTACATGTTTTTGGAATTATATTACCTTGTTGATATGTGCCTTTGGTATTCACTTAAAACTAAGCAGAAATATATTATCTTCACCCAAAATCCCAAGCTACCTGAGTAAATCCCATTAGACTTCATATACTGTATGATCACAAGTATATCTTTTTTTTTTTTCTCAACAAATTCAGCAGGTTGCCCCCTATTTATCTGTCTCACTGCAGACAACATAACAAAAGCTGTAAATAAGAAAACAAGAGGAAAGGATATCTGTGGCTATAGACTGAAATAAACAAAGCTCACCACAAAACATTACATAAAGGCTAGAAATCCTTCCCAAGTGCATGCGTACACCAATGAGAATTGTTTAATTCTTCCATATAGTGAACAAGGTATGATAGTTCTTCATAACATAGAGAACTGCAGAATTTTGCATAAAGAATACCTATAGCAAGGGTGGAGAACATCATCCCATGGACTGGATGCAGTTTATTAACCCAATACATTTATTATCAGAGGCATTTAGGAAGAAGCACACAAGGAAGAGAAATGAGGGGGAAAGAGGCCACTGGTGAAAAATGGATGTGAAATATATGAGCTGATAGGGAACTATATAGTTAAGGAGGACAGGAAAGCAAATAAGATGAAGAATAAAAAAGGAATGTGTTTTGGGGAAAGTTAATTTATTTCATTTTAGTGTATTTGTATTCTTAAAAATAATTTCACTCCTTAAACTATAACAGTTGGGAATGTTACTCATTCTATGTTTAGTTTTTAGCATTTCTTCATAGCTGCTACCTGATGATTTTTTTATTTGGCATGATTAAGGGTAATTAAAACCCAAAAAGTCGCCTGTTATGACCAGGACCCTTTTGTTCAAATAAACGTTATGAATTTGCATGGTGCTGTGAATATTTTATAATGAACTACTTATTTGGGTTTATGCAGTGACTCTATTCATACTTTGCACATGAAGTAAGGAGCTGACAAGTTTTCGTATTGATTTTTTATTTGGGTCAGTGGGCCTCCACCCCTACCACATATATCAATTGAGCATAAAAGCAGATCTGCTGGGTATAAAACAGCCGTCTCTATGGATATTTGCAGACCATTGCAAAGTTAGCTTTATAGAGATCAAATATATTCACGGGTCATTTCCAAGTAACATCTATAGAGATGTGCAGAGCATTGCACCTATTACATTATAGAAATCTGCATGACACTGGCAGTTAACAATTATTTAAAACTGCAGCACAGTGCGTTGTCATTTTAGGGAGATACATAATTTTGCATAGAAAGATCTACATAGATCTGAATAACACTAAACTATCGCATAGTAATCACTTTATTGGTCTGTAAAATATAAAAAAAATGTATTGCAGCAGAACATTTCCCTAAGATCTACAGAGACCTGCAGAGCATTTTACAATAACTTGTGTTAAGACATGCAGAGCTTTAGATAGCAAGATCCTTTGATATAGAGTATTACATAGCATTGTTCAGTATTCCCCATAAAGACAGATTACTGCACAGTAGCCTCAGAGAAGACATGCAAAGCATTACACAGTATTATTATAGAAATTAAAAAGTATGGTCACACTCTTATTAACTGTGAACAGGGCACGGCCATTACAGAGGCATGCAGAACATTATACAGTAACCAGGGGCGTATTTTGGCCCAGGCAAACAAGGTACTTGCCTAGGGCTGCAGATTTGGGGGGGGGGTAGCACTTTTTGAGTCTCACTACACACACACTGCACTACTCCCACAGACTTCACTACACACACACACCATAAACAAACACTCATCATATACACACACACGCACACATATACTCACACACATATACACATACGAGCACATGAACATTTACTTTCGAATTGCCATAAAATAGTCACGTTACACCCTGACTAAAAAATATTATGGCCAAAAAAGGCCTACAACTTTGGGGGGGGGTAACAGAATTTTGTGTGCCTAGGGCAGCACAAAACCTAAATACGCTCCTGACAGTAACCTATATACAATGTGTGTTGTGGAGAAACAGATTTCTGCAGAACATTTCTATATAAAATAATGTTTGAAGTAAGCTGGAATTAATTCCTAAACCTTGAGTGTTTGGTTGGGAACCTGGGATAGTGTTACCAGGTGCCCAGAGTAATTGGTGTGTGTTGATACTTGTGAGGTGAAGCTGGGTAGGGAGCTAGTAAGAAAGCCGGAAGTTTAAATGAGGGAAATATACTAGCATTTAATCAGACGGACTATGCTACTTTTATGTCAAAATGACTTTGTTCTTTTCCCAGAAGCCACATTGTACTTCCTTGTTCTTAATGTTTCCTTCCAGTGTGAGGAATAAAGACAAGTATTGCTGTTTTGCAGTATTTTGTGTGTACTGTACTGCAGTATATAAAATACAACCCTCCAGTGCTTTTTATATATGGCCTACCAATCCTATTCCTCCCCCTATTTGCAACCCAGAGGGCTCCTTTTCTCTACCTGTTTTCTCTGTGTAGATCCGATGAATACTTTTTAGAATTTGAGTGTATTAATGTTTGTTTGTTGTATTTTTTATTTTTTTTTATCAGAGAAAATGTTTTGTTTTGATTAAAGGGATAGAAAAGTCAAAATTTAATTTGCATGATTCTGATAGAGCATGTAATTTTAAGACACTTTTAAATGTACTGTTGAAAAAGACTATGTACATATCCTACACGAGTGGGAGCTAGCTGGTGATTGGGGCATGCGCAACTTTGTCTCTTGTGATTGGCTGTCAGTAGTTTGTAACATAGCATTAAAGGAATAGTCTAGTCAAAATTAAATTTTCATGATTCTGATAGAGCATGCAATAGTAAGCAACTTTCTGATTTACTCCTATTATCAATTTGTCTTCGTTCTCTTGCTATCTTTATTTCAATGTAAACTTAGAAGCCGGACCATTTTTGGTTCAGAACCTGGGTAGCGCTTGCTGATTGGTGGCTACATTTAGACACCAATCAGAAAGTGCTACCCAAGTTCTGAACCAAAAATGGGCTGGCGCCTATGCTTACATTCTTGCTTTTTCAAATAACGATACCAAGAGAACGAAGAAAATTTGATAATAGGAGTAAAAGTAGTTTAAAATTGCCTGCTCTATCTGATTCATGAAAGTTTAATTTTGACTAAACTATTCCTTTAATATACCACAGCTGAGGGTAGACAGATGATAAAGGGATGTGTGGGATGGGCCTGATTATGACCCTAACAGCTTCTGGGTTACTTCCACGTGTTGGTAGCATTAGGTGGAGTTTTAGTGTATTACGCAAAGGGACAATTACATACATAGTGACGCACAGTCTGCCTTAAAGGGACATAAAGCATGACATTTTTCTTTCATGATTCAGATAGAGCATTCCGTTTTCATCAACTTTCTAATTTACTTCTATTCTTTAATTTTCTTTGTTCTCTTTGAATCTTTTGTTGAAAAAAAGCTCAGGAGCATGCACGTGTCTAGAGCAATATACGGCAGCAGTTTTACAAGAATGTTATCCATTTGCCAGAACACTAGATGGCAGCACCATTTCCTGCCATGTAGTGCTCCAGACACCTACCTAGGTATCTCTTCAACAATGAATACCACTGGAACCAAGCACATTTGATAGTATAAGTATATAGGAAATAAAAAAAAAAAAAGTATGCTCTGTCAGAATCAGAAAATAAAAATGTTGGGTTTCATATCCCTTTAATGCAGTACTTCTTCTGTAATTAGGGTCAAGCGATTTCTCTAGCTGTACCCACAAACCTTAATTGTTTGTGTCCGTATTAAGGGACTGAAAAGAGGTTGGAGAAAGAAGAGTTTACAGAAAAGAAATGACAACGATGCTAAGACAATGCAGAAATCATTGGGATGTGACTTGTCTGTAACTGAGCACTGAAGAGGCTTCTAGGACTTACTGAACCTGAAAAAAAAGTCAAACATTTCTGGTGAATTTTTCACACAGGTTTGCAAAGATTCTAGATTTTTATTAACCCCTTAATGACCACAGCACTTTTCCATTTTCTGTCCGTTTGGGACCAAGGCTATTTTTAAATTTTTGCGGTGTTTGCGTTTAGCTGTAATTTTCCTCTTACTCATTTACTGTACCCACACATATTATATACTGTTTTTCTCATCATTAAATGGGCTTTCTAAAGATACCATTATTTTCATCATATCTTATCATTTACTATAAAAAAAATTATAAAATATGAGGAAAAAATGGAAAAAACACACTTTTTCTAACTTTGACCCCAAAATCTGTTACACATCTACAACCACCAAAAAACACCCATGCTAAACAGTTTCTAAATTTTGTCCTGAGTTTAGAAATACCCAATGTTTACATGTTCTTTGCTTTTTTTGCAAGTTATAGGGCAATAAATACAAGTAGCACTTTGCTATTTCCAAACCATTATTTTTCAAAATTAGCGCTAGTTACATTGGAACACTGATATCTTTCAGGAATCCCTGAATATCCCTTGACATGTATATATTGTTTTTTAGAAGACAACCCAAAGTATTGATCTAAGCCAATTTTGGTATATTTCATGCCACCATTTCACCGCCAAATGCGATCAAATACAAAAAATAGTTCACTTTTTCACAAATTTTTTCACAAACTTTCGGTTTCTCACTGAAATTATTTACAAACAACTTGTGCAATTATGGCATAAATGGTTGTAAATTTTTCTCTGGGATCCCCTTTCTTCAGAAATAGCAGACATATATGGCTTTGGCGTTGCTTTTTGGTAATTAGAAGGCCGCTAAATGCCACTGTGCACCACACGTGTATTATGCCCAGCAGTGAAGGGGTTAATTAGGGAGCATGTAGGGAGCTTTCTGGGGTAATTTTAGCTTTAGTGTAGTGTAGTAGACAACCCCAAGTATTGATCTAGGCCCATTTTGGTATATTTCATGCTACCATTTCACCGCCAAATGCGATCAAATTAAAAAAAACTTTAAATTTTTCACAATTTTAGGTTTCTCACTGAAATCATTTACAAACAACTTGTGCAATTATGGCACAAATGGTTGTAAATGCTTCTCTGGGATCCCCTTTGTTCAGAAATAGCAGACATATATGGCTTTGGCGTTGCTTTTTGGTACTTAGAAGGTCGCTAAATGCCGATGCGCATCACACGTGTATTATGGCTAGCAGTGAAGGGGTTAATTAGGTAGCTTGTAGGGAGCTTGCAGGGTTAATTTTAGCTTTAGTGTAGAGCTCAGCCTCCCACCTGAAACATCAGACCCCCTGATCCCTCCCAAACAGCTCTCTTCCCTCCCCCACCCCACAATTGTCCCCGCCATCTTTAGTACTGGCAGCAACTCTGCCAGTACTAAAATAAAAGGTATATTTAGGCTTTTTTTTAAAAAAAAGCATATTTACATATGCTGATGTGTAGGACCCCCCCTTAGCCTCCAACCTGACTGATCCCCCACCAAACAGCTCTCTAACCCTCCCCCTCTGCCTTAATGGGCGCCATCTTGGGTACTGGCAGCTGTCTGCGCCCGTGCGCGCCCCCATCGGCCACGCCCCCGATCCCGCCCCCCTCTACATTACCCGGCCCATCGATGGCCGCCCACCCGCCTCCCAAGTCGGCTCCCACCCACCAACGATACCGGCCATCAATGTCCGGTGCAGAGAGGGCCACAGAGTGTCTCTCTCTGCATCGGATGGCCCAGGGGTGTTATTGCAGGATGCCTCGATATCGAGGCATCCTGCAATAACCGGAAAGCTGCTGGAAGCGAGCAGGATCGCTTCCAGTCGCTTTAAACCCCTAATGTCGTACAGGGTACGTCGCTGGTCTTTTAAGACCAGGTTGTGTGCGACGTACCCTGTACGACATGCGTCGTTAAGGGGTTAAAGGAACAGTCTACACCAGAATTTTTATAGTTTAAAAATATAGATAATCCCTATATTACAGATTCCCCGTTTTACATAACCAACACTGTTATATTAATATACTTTGTACCTCTGTGATTAACTTGTATCTAAGCCTCTTCTGACAGCCCCCTGATCACATGACATTTTATTTATTATCTACTGACTTGCATTTTAGCCAATTAGTGCAGTGTCATCCACAACCCATGGGGTTGAGCACAATGTTATCTATAGGGCTCACATGAACTAGCACCCCCTGTTGTGAAAAGCAAATAAAAAAGCACGTAATAAGAGACGGCCTTCAAGGACTTAGAAATTATCATATGAGCCTACCTAGGTTTAGCTTTCAACTAAGAATACCAAGAGAACAAAGCACATTTGATAAATTAAAGTAAATTGGAAAGTTCTTTAAAATTACATGCCCGATTTGATTAATGAATGATTATTTTTGACTAGACTGTCCCTTTAATGGTTATTTTTTTAAGCTTAAAGAGTGAATTTTATTTCAAAATAATTCAATTTACCATGGAACATTGACCTATGTGTCTTTCCTCCTGTGTTATGGGATTAAACACATACGGCTAGATTTGGAGTTTTGTCGGTAACGACCCGAAAAACTAACGCCGGCTTTTTTATGGCCGCACCATAAAAATAACTCTGGTATTGAGAGTCCACAGAATGGCTGAGTTAGGCTCCAAAAAAGGAGCGTAGAGCATTTTTAACGCAGCTTCAACTCTCGATACCAGAGTTGCTTACGCAAGCGGCCAGCCTCAAAAACGTGCTCGTGCACGATTCCCCCATAGGAAACAATGGAGCTGTTTGAGCTGAAAAAAAAACAAACACCTGCAAAAAAGCCGCGTTCAGCTCCTAACGCAGCCCCATTGTTTGCTATGGGGTAACCCTTCCTACGTCTGCACTTAACACTCTAACATGTACCCCGAGTCTAAACACCCCTAACCTTACACTTATTAACCCCTAATCTGCCGCCCCCGCTATCGCTGACCCCTGCATATTATTATTAACCCCTAATCTGCCGCTCCGTAAACCGCTGCTACTTACATTATCCCTATGTACCCCTAATCTGCTTCCCTAACATCGCCGACCCCTATATTATATTTATTAACCCCTAATCTGCCCCCCACAACGTCGCCTCCACCTGCCTACACTTATTAACCCCTAATCTGCCGAGCGGACCTGAGCGCTACTATAATAAAGTTATTAACCCCTAATCCGCCTCACTAACCCTATAATAAATAGTATTAACCCCTAATCTGCCCTCCCTAACATCGCCGACACCTAACTTCCATTATTAACCCCTAATCTGCCGACTGGAGCTCACCGCTATTCTAATAAATGTATTAACCCCTAAAGCTAAGTCTAACACTAACACCCCCCTAAGTTAAATATAATTTACATCTAACGAAATTAATTAACTCTTATTAAATAAATTATTCCTATTTAAAGATAAATACTTACCTGTAAAATAAATCCTAATATAGCTACAATATAAATTATAATTATATTATAGCTATTTTAGGATTTATATTTATTTTACAGGTAACTTTGTATTTATTTTAACCAGGTACAATAGCTATTAAATAGTTAAGAACTATTTAATAGCTAAAATAGTTAAAATAATTACAAATTTACCTGTAAAATAAATCCTAACCTAAGTTACAATTAAACCTAACACTACACTATCAATAAATTAATTAAATAAAATACCTACAATTACCTACAATTAACCTAACACTACACTATCAATAAATTAAATACAATTCCTACAAATAAATACAATTAAATAAACTAGCTAAAGTACAAAAAATAAAAAAGAACTAAGTTACAAAAAATAAAAAAATATTTACAAACATAAGAAAAATATTACAACAATTTTAAACTAATTACACCTACTCTAAGCCCCCTAATAAAATAACAAAGCCCCCCAAAATAAAAAAATGCCCTACCCTATTCTAAATTACAAAAGTTCAAAGCTCTTTTACCTTACCAGCCCTGAACAGGGCCCTTTGCGGGGCATGCCCCAAAGAATTCAGCTCTTTTGCCTGTAAAAAAAAACATACAATACCCCCCCCCAACATTACAACCCACCACCCACATACTCCTAATCTAACCCAAACCCCCCTTAACCCCTTAGTGACCAGAGCACTTTTCCATTTTCTGTCCGTTTGGGACCAAGGCTATTTTTACATTTCTGCGGTGTTTGTGTTTAGCTGAAATTTTCCTCTTACTCATTTACTGTACCCACACATATTATATACCGTTTTTCTCGCCATTAAATGGACTTTCTAAAAATGGAAAAAAACACACTTTTTCTAACTTTGAACCCCAAAATCTGTTACATATCTACAACCACCAAAAAACACCCATGCTAAATAGTTTCAAAATTTTGTCCTGAGATTAGAAATACCCAATGTTTACATCTTCTTTGCTTTTTTTGTAACTTATAGGGCCATAAATACAAGTAGCACTTTGCTATTTTCAAACCATTTTTTTTCAAAATTAGCGCTAGTTACATTGGGACACTGATATCTTTCAGGAATCCCTGAATATCCATTGACATGTATATATTTTTTTTAGAAGACATCCCAAAGTATTGATCTAGGACCATTTTGGTATATTTCATGCCACCATTTCACCGCCAAATGCGATCAAATACAAAAAATCGTTCACTTTTTCACAAATTTTTTCACAAACTTTCAGTTTCTCACTGAAATTATTTACAAACTGCTTGTGCAATTATGGCATAAATGGTTGTAAATTCTTCTCTGGGACCCCCTTTGTTCAGAAATAGCAGACATATATGGCTTTGGCATTGCTTTTTGGTAATTAGAAGGCCGCTAAATGCCACTGCGCACCACACGTGTATTATGCCCAGCAGTGAAGGGGTTAATTAGGAAGCATGTAAGGAGCTTTTTGGGGTATTTTTAGCTTTAGTGTAGTGTAGTAGACAACCCCAAGTATTGATCTAGGCCCATTTCGGTATATTTCATGCCACCATTTCACCGCCAAATGCGATCAAATTAAAAAAAACGTTAAATTTTTCACAATTTTAGGTTTCTCACTGAAATCATTTACAAACAGCTTGTGCAATTATGGCACAAATGGTTGTAAATGCTTCTCTGGGATCCCCTTTGTTCAGAAATAGCAGACATATATGACTTTGGCGTTGCTTTTTGGTAATTAGAATGCTGCTAAATGGCGCTGCGCATCACACGTGTATTATGGCTAGCAGTGAAGGGGTTAATTAGGTAGCTTGTAGGGAGCTTGCAGGGTTAATTTTAGCTTTAGTGTAGAGATCAGCCTCCCACCTGAAACATCAGACCCCCGGATCCCTCCCAAACATCTCTCTTCCCTCCCCTACCCCACAAATGTCCCCGCCATCTTAAGTACTGGCAGAAACTCTGCCAGTACTAAAATAAAAGGAAAAGTTTGGCTTTTTTGTGCATTTTTTTAGCATATTTACATATGCTTATGTGTAGGATCCCCCTTAGCCCCCAACCTCACTGATCCCCCACCAAACAGCTCTCTAACCCTCCCCCTCTGACTTAATGTGCGCCATCTTGGGTACTGGCAGCTGTCTGCCAGTACCCATTTTAGTGAAAAATATGCTGTTATTATTAAAAAAATGTCCCTTTTCTGTAGTGTAGCTTCCCCCCCCCCCAATACCAAACCCCCACCCCTTCCTGATCCCTTAGATGCTTTTAAAAAAATAAGTTTATTTTCATTTTTTTTACAATTTACTTGTAACTTTTTTCTGTAGTGTAGCGGTTCCCACCCGCTCCCGCCCCGTGCACGCGCCCGCCCGCCACCCCCCATGCACGCGCACGCCCCCATGTGCGCCCCCGGCGATACCGCCCCCGATCCCGCCCCCCTCTCTGACTAAGAAGCCATCGATGGCCGCCCACCCACCTCCCACTTCAGCTCCCACCCACCAACGAATGCGGCCATCGATGTCCGGTGCAGAGAGGGCCACAGAGTGGCTCTCTCTGCACCGGAGGGGTAAAAAATGTTATTGCAGGATGCCTCAATATCGAGGCATCCTGCAATAACCGGAAAACAGCTGGAAGTGATCAGGATCGCTTCCAGCTGCTTTCCAAACCGAGGACGTGCAGGGTACGTCCTTGGTTGTTAAGTGACTTTTTTAAGAGGACGTACACTGCACGTCCTTGGTCATTAAGGGGTTAAATAAACCTAACACTAAGCCCCTGAAGATCTTCCTACCTTATCTTCACCCTGCCAGGTTCACCGATCCGTCCTGAAGAGCTCCTCCGATGTCCTGATCCAAGCCCAAGCGGGGGGCTGAAGAGGTCCATGATCCGGCTGAAGTCTTCATCCAAGCGGGAGCTGAAGAGGTCCATGATCCGGCTGAAGTCTTCATCCAAGCGGGAGCTGAAGAGGTCCATGATCCGGATGAAGTCTTCTATCAACGGCATCTTCAATCTTCTTTCTTCCGGATCCATCTTGCAGACCTCCGACGCGGAACATCCTCTTCTCCCGACGCCTACTAGCCGAATGACGGTTCCTTTAAGGGACGTCATCCAAGATGGCGTCCCTCGAATTCCGATTGGCTGATAGGATTCTATCAGCCAATCGGAATTAAGGTAGGAATATTCTGATTGGCTGATGGAATCAGCCAATCAGAATCAAGTTCAATCCGATTGGCTGATCCAATCAGCCAATCAGATTGAGCTCGCATTCTATTGGCTGTTCCGATCAGCCAATAGAATGCGAGCTCAATCTGATTGGCTGATTCCATCAGCCAATCAGAATTTTCCTACCTTAATTCCGATTGGCTGATAGAATCCTATCAGCCAATCGGAATTCGAGGGACGCCATCTTGGATGACGTCCCTTAAAGGAACCGTCATTCGGCTAGTAGGCGTCGGGAGAAGAGGATGTTCCGCGTCGGAGGTCTGCAAGATGGATCCGGAAGAAAGAAGATTGAAGATGCCGTTGATAGAAGACTTCATCCGGATCATGGACCTCTTCAGCTCCCGCTTGGATGAAGACTTCAGCCGGATCATGGACCTCTTCAGCTCCCGCTTGGATGAAGACTTCAGCCGGATCATGGACCTCTTCAGCCCCCCACTTGGGCTTGGATCAGGACATCGGAGGAGCTCTTCAGGACGGATCGGTGAACCTGGCAGGGTGAAGATAAGGTAGGAAGATCTTCAGGGGCTTAGTGTTAGGTTTATTTAAGGGGGGTTTGGGTTAGATTAGGGGTATGTGGGTGGTGGGTTGTAATGTTGGGGGGGGTATTGTATGGTTTTTTTTTTACAGGCAAAAGAGCTGAATTCTTTGGGGCATGCCCCGCAAAGGGCCCTGTTCAGGGCTGGTAAGGTAAAAGAGCTTTGAACTTTTGTAATTTAGAATAGGGTAGGGCATTTTTTTATTTTGGGGGGCTTTGTTATTTTATTAGGGGGCTTAGAGTAGGTGTAATTAGTTTAAAATTGTTGTAATATTTTTCTTATGTTTGTAAATATTTTTTTATTTTTTGTAACTTAGTTCTTTTTTATTTTTTGTACTTTAGCTAGTTTATTTAATTGTATTTATTTGTAGGATTTGTATTTAATTAATTTATTGATAGTGTAGTGTTAGGTTAATTGTAGGTAATTGTAGGTAGTTTATTTAATTAATTTATTGATAGTGTAGTGTTAGGTTTAATTGTAACTTAGGTTAGGATTTATTTTACAGGTAAATTTGTAATTATTTTAACTATTTTAGCTATTAAATAGTTCTTAACTATTTAATAGCTATTGTACCTGGTTAAAATAAATACAAAGTTACCTGTAAAATAAATATAAATCCTAGAATAGCTATAATATAATTATAATTTATATTGTAGCTATATTAGGATTTATTTTACAGGTAAGTATTTATCTTTAAATAGGAATAATTTAGTTAATTAATTTCGTTAGATGTAAATTATATTTAATTTAGGGGGGTGTTAGTGTTAGGGTTAGACTTAGCTTTAGGGGTTAATACATTTATTAGAATAGCGGTGAGCTCCGGTCGGCAGATTAGGGGTTAATAAGTGTAGGCAGGTGGAGGCGACGTTGTGGGGGGCAGATTAGGGGTTAATTATTGTAGGTAGCTGGCTGCGACGTTGTGGGGGGCAGATTAGGGGTTAATAAATATAATATAGGGGTCTGCGGTGTTAGGGGCAGCAGATTAGGGGTACATAAGGATAACGTAGGTGGCGGCGCTTTGCGGTCGGCAGATTAGGGGTTAATAAGTGTAGGCAGGTGGAGGCAACGTTGTGGGGGGCAGATTAGGGGTTAATAAATATAATACAGGGGTCGGCGGTGTTAGGGGCAGCAGATTAGGGGTACATAAGGATAACATAGGTGGCGGCGCTTTGTGGTCGGCAGATTAGGGGTTAATTATTGTAGGTAGCTGGCTGCGACGTTGTGGGGGGCAGATTAGGGGTTAATAAATATAATATAGGGGTCGGCGGTGTTAGGGGCAGCAGATTAGGGGTACATAAGGATAACGTAGGTGGCGGTCGGCAGATTAGGGGTTAAAAAAATTTATTCGAGTGTCGGCGATGTGGGGGGACCTCGGTTTAGGGGTACATAGGTAGTTTATGGGTGTTACTGTACTTTAGAGTACAGTAGTTAAGAGCTTTATAAACCGGCATTAGCCCAGAAAGCTCTTAACTACTGACTTTTTTCCTGCGGCTGGAGATTTGTCGTTAGATGTCTAACGCTCACTTCAGAAACGACTCTAAATACCGGAGTTAGAAAGATCCCATTGAAAAGATAGGATACGCAATTTACGTAAGGGTATCTGCGGTATGGAAAAGTCGCGGATGAAAAGTGAGCGTTAGACCCTATTTTGAGTGACTCCAAATACCGGCGGTAGTCTAAAACCAGCGTTAGGAGCCTCTAACGCTGGTTTTCACGGCTAACGCCAAACTCCAAATCTAGGTCATATAGTTAAAGTAATCTCTAGAGAAGCATTGCACTTCTGGACCTAACTAAACACATCTGGCTTGTCAATGACAAGAGCCACCAATCACCCAGCAGTGATTGCTCCTGTCAAGCCTATCTAGGTATGCTTTTCAACAAAGTAAACCAAGAGAAAAAAGTACATTTTATAAAAGCAGTAAATTAAAAAGTCTATTACAATTGGATGTTCTAGCTATTCTTTTAAAGGTTTACTGTGACTTTCATGTCCTTTTAACAAATAGAAAAATAAGAGATTGCTTTGTTCTGTTTCAACAAACTGTTCATGACAAATACACTCCCCCCCCCCCCAAAGCAGATCTCTTTTTTGAAGACTTGAAAACTACTTATTATTTTTAAATTAAATTCTGACTTCATGTTGAATATTTCTTTTTGTTTACTTTACAAACAAATCATTTTTGCCATACATACAATTAACTCTGCGTGGCATAAGATGCTAATTTGTGGCATAATGTGGTTGATTAGTGTAGGCTGACATCTAACAAAAGGAACATATCACCAAAGAACTAATTAGCTTACAATTGAGGCCTCACCAGAGAGACAAAGCTCTTCAATTCTTATGTTTTGTTTCCATAAAGCTTATTCTTAAATGGGAGGTTCTCGGTATACACGTGTGCTTGCACAAGCCTATACACTGCACTTATTGTGTGGGATAATAGTAAACTGCAATATTTAAAGGGACAGGCTACCCAAAAGCTGAATCACTTGATAGTGACGCAGCATATCTGTAGAATAACATTAGGTTACTGGCATACATATTGCATTAAGATCAGTGCTGATTCAAATGTATGTTAATGTGTTATGTTAATGCTTTGTTTTGTTTATTTTGCTTTGTAACAATGTTTTCATTCTTGGAGAGGATGTTGTCATTTCAGTAAAACTCATACTTAAAACTTGTATGTGTGCACACGGCAAACTATATATATATATAGTGTGTGTGTATGCATGAATGCAGTCTATTCATTTGAGCAATTATGTCATATGTTTTAACACAGACATAAATAGCTACCTACAATTATAGCGCATGCATGCACAAACAAGACCGAATTGAGATGACACACATCTACAAACACACAAAAACACAAATAACTCACATAGCATACACACAAACTAACATACATAGCATGCACACAAA
The DNA here is from genome assembly GCF_027579735.1 of Bombina bombina. Taxonomy (NCBI): domain Eukaryota; kingdom Metazoa; phylum Chordata; class Amphibia; order Anura; family Bombinatoridae; genus Bombina; species Bombina bombina. The sequence goes on from NC_069500.1 coordinate 750,912,366, forward strand.
CTAACATACATAGCATGCACACAAACTAACATACATAGCATGCACACACAATAACACCCATATCATACACACACACACACTAACATACAAAGCATACACACACACTAACATACACACAAACACACAAATTAACAAACATAGCATACACACACTAACAAACATAGTATACACATACAACACACATACACTAACACACATAGATAACACACACACTAACACACATAGAATACACACACTCTAACATACATAGCATCAACACACACTAACACACATAGAATAAACACACACTAACATACATAGCATAAATACAACACACACACATAACATACACACACATTAACATAAATAACACACACACACTAACACACATAGTGACGCACACACACACTAACATACATAGCATATACACACTAACACACAAAGCATATACACACTAACAAACACACACATAGCAAACCTACACATATGCACATCACTCACAAAAGCTCAAGTAGCGTTCACATACATAACACACACTCTCACCCATGGCAAACCTATTACAAGCACTTTACGCACAGAAATAATAACATTCACACACATTGCATACAGTTACACACTCTCACACACATGACAAATCTAAACACAAGCACATCATTCACAGACATAGCATATAAATGTTCACACACACACACAAAAGTTCATGCACATAGCATAAACATACACTCACACACAACAAACCTACACATGAACACATCCTACAAACCTACACAGAAACACAAATAGCACTCATATACATAGGGCACACACACACACACACACACACACACACACACACACAGAGCCAAGGTATTTAGAAAACAATCTTCAGTCTGTGGCACAAAGGGATTGGCTATTAAAAACATAACTTGTTTATGTTTTGGCACTGGGCTAATTCATCTACCATTTCTAATGCTGGAATTCAGAAATGCTGTCATTGTGGTAAAACAGTCATGCATTGCAGTGCTTTTGCTTATAGAACTTGAAGGTAGACAAGGAGGCCAACATATCATAGTACCAGAAAAGCAGTCGCTCATTGCTGGCTCAGACGCTTAGGTCTTGGCTGTTGGTGCAATAGCAAAGGTGTTGGGGTGAAGGGATTATGTTATTCTGATCTTATCTGCTTTCTTTAAATTCTGTAAGTAAAACTGCTACAAAGGGATAATTATTCTAGCTCAATATTGACATTTCATATTAATCAGTGTTGTAACATTTCTATGTTGCTATGCTTAGTGTCAATATTCCATTTTGATAGGGGAAAGTACATATGGCTTTGTTACTTGTGGTCATTGCTCTAATGTTCAACGCTAATATATATATTCCTGTACTGCACACAAGTGATCCAGAAGAGTCACACATCTCTTGTTAAAATATGATGCAACATCCACAATACATGTAAAACCTAATGATGCATGACAGACCTATGTTATTGTACAACAATATTTAACTATAATATTTAAAGGGATCCTTATCTATAGGTAAACTTGTAGAATACATTCTTTATATTTATTTTTATATATTGGTTATTCAGTGGTGATAAATGCAGAGGTGTGGGAAAAAAAATGTTCAAGGACCAATATTGCTAGCTAAATCTACTTGTTGCTTCAACAAAGCAGATCACAAACCTATAAACCAAATATAAAAACAGGCCCCTCTGTAAGCTGCAGGATCGAGGCTATTATTTTTAGCTACACAGGTAAAGACGTATTGTACTGCCTCTCCCCCTGAAGTAATTATATACCCTGCAATTACTGTTTCTTAACAAAATGTTCTAGTGATGTGTTAAGCAGCTATAGATAGCTATTTTATCTATGATAGAGAAAATACATTTATATTATTATGTCACATTCTTGACTGTTAATCTGATTTATTGTTACAATAATAGCTATAATGGTTCATTTCTGCATGACGTAATTGGTGGCTCTGCAAAACATAGCAAATCTGTGATGGCTCTGCATAATGGGCTCAATTTATCAATCCCTTCTCCTCGCTACAACTGCAGGTTCTCACAAGAGAACCTGCAGTAACGATTTATCAAGCAGCGGTCATCAGACTGCTGCTTCCCTACCCTCTTCTTCACCTCTTAGGTGGAGAATTTCAATCTGGTCGGCCTCTTCCCACTGCGTAGATTGACAGCTCCTGCTCGCGCATGATTGGCTGTGTGCGTGCAAAATAGCACTCATTTGCAATGTTAAATTCCGTCAGCTGATTGCTGCCTGCCAGAGGAGAGCTGGATTGATAAATCAAGCCCAATGAATCAAACAGTGTTGACAATACATAAAACACACACACCTGGAAGCAGAATGACCTGTTTTTCACTATTACAACTAGACTAATACGAAAATGTACCAAGTTGCAGGTGGACAAGTTCTCAAGTAGAGAACTTGTCCACCTGCAATCACCACTTTGCAAAATGTAAGACTGCAGAAGAGCTCTCTTGTTCAAACCTTCCCCTCTGTTCTTGGACAAACAATAGTGTGAGAGCAGGGCCTGTCAATTACCTTTAACAAGCAGGTTTGAGGTGATTAATTCCTGCTACCTAGGATAAGAAGCAGAGACTGCTTCTTAAAATTGTGGTTGCAGACTCACTCTTGCAAGCCTGAACTGCAAGTTCTCAGAAGCTACAAAAATATCTTGATACATTTTCCCATAAGTATACATCTTTCAAGCTCTACAATAGTACACCTTTCAACTGTCCCTATTTGAGTGGGACAGTCCCTAATTATGAGCTCTGTCCCACTGTCCCTCTAAAACAGCCATATGTCCCTATTTGCTACATTTTCCACAGAATATTCAGCTATGCCAAACTATCCAGACATGCCCACAGCCCGCCCATTATCCTCACACAATTCTGCTTGTCTTAACACAGCCCCACCTACAAAACAGTGCTCCCCCAACCTTCTGAGTCCCTAATACCTAGCCACAAATTTTGGGAAGCATTCAATGGATCAGATTACCTTGCAGTGAGGTACTGGAAGGTTTTGGCCTTGGGACCAGTACAACTCACACTTATTTTGGGCAAGTGTTACTGTAAAGTGATGATAATGAACATTTGTACACAAATATAACAACACTATGTACTGTATGATAATGCAAAGTATCTAATAAAATATCTGCTGCACTGTATAATGATGTTGAGGTTTCATTTACTAAAAAGCAGAACAAGCTGCCTTGTATAATGATGATAGGTGCCTATACATTGATGGTGAGGACTCTGTGCTGCATAATGTTGTCGATCATTTATACACTGAAAATAAAGACACTGCACTGTCAAATGATGCCAAGAATCTAGACACTGAAATAGGAAGTGCTGAATAATGATCATGGCCATCTATACACTTTAATGCATAGGTATGCATGTAGAGTGACAGATGATAGGCAAATAGTGCAATTGTGACTTTGTATAGACAGATATACGTGGTGCAGGAGAAGATAGTGCACTGATATCTTGCAATATATCAAAAGTTGGAGGATTGTCAGTGCTCCTACTGGTGCAAATCAGCCCAAGCAATACTGTGGGTAGAGTGGTGGAGGTGAATCCCATTGCTCTACCATATTGTATGAAGGCTGCTAAAGTTTTGTAGAGAGCAGATAGGTGCTTCCAGCTTTTCTGGCTGACCTGCTCTCTCTACCTCCCTATGTTTTAGGGCAGTCCTCTCCCATTCTAGTCATTATGCCACTTCATATGCCCATGTTGGGCAACTAAAAAATAAATATACACATTAAAAATGCTTTTGTACTGCACTAAATATGCACCCTTTCTGCAGGGGCGCCCTAAAGCGGTTGCATAGCTTGCATCTATTTTATCACCTGCCCTGATAAGCTACATACAGTCCCAAGGTCATGCATCACATCTCTTTCACACACCCATATTAGACTTATAATCAGACCCCATGGCCCTATGGCAGCCACATGCTCACGTCAATCTCAGATGATACTTGTGGTCTTGAAGCCTCTCCTTCAGCTACATAATTACATGAGACATCAGATCAGTCCCCTGGTCTTCTTCACCAAAGGTACCTGCATACTTCAGACCTCATTTCAGAACCCAAGCTTTGCAGCACCATTGCTATTTCCCAGCCACATCAGACTCCTGCAGCCTGCTTCTCTGTACCCACCCTATCAAATGTCAGATAATACATATGGCCCTGCAGACCCCTAATGTCAGCTAAATATCTAAATTAGACCTCAGTTCATATGCCAGTGCTCTACAGCCCTTCTTGTCAGAAAAGGCCTATATCTGAATTCAGACCTTACCCATGGTCATTCAGTTCCTGTATCAGCAACATACCAAGATCAGATGTCAGATTATATCCATGGCCCTGAGGCCCCCTATCAGTCACATACCTGTTTCAGACATTTGATCAGACACCTGGCACTGCAGTCCATATGCTAGTATTCTCACTTCAACCTCAGATTCATACTCATGTCAGCACCATACCCAAGGCCTTGCAGCCACATTCATTTCTACTTCACACCCAGATCAGATTCATGCACCCTGCATATCTGTCAGCCCTATCATTATCAGATGTCAGATCATACCTATGGCCCTGCAGCCCCACTCATGCCAGCCACATACCTAAATAAAACTTAAGATCAAATGCTCTTCTGTCAGACACGTACCCATATCACACTTACCCATAGTCCTTTAGTCCCTGTATCACACACATACCCAGATTAGTTGTGAGATTGTATCCATGGCCCCGCAGCCCCTCTGTCAACAACATTGCCTTTATTAGACCTGAGATGAAACATCAAGTTCTTGAATCCATTTTCTGAGCCTCACACCCACTTCAGATCAGCCCCATACAGTGACAAATACACAATAAAAAGGCAATGCAAAACCACTTATTTTGAATTTGAAATGAGAAGTAGAATAAAATGTCAAAGTTAATCCAATTTTCTCTCCTCCTGTATCATGTGACAGCCATTAGCCAATCACAAAATGCATATATGTATATACTGTACACTTGTGAGCATGCTCAGTAGCAGCTTTGATCTCAGAGAGTTTGTATATAAAAAGAATGCTCATGTTTTGATAATGGGAGTATATTGGACATTTTTGTTAATTGTATGCTTTATCTGAATCATGAAACCTTAAATTTGATTTTAGTGGCCCTTTAAAGGGTCAGTCTACTTCAGAATTGTTATTGTTTAAAAAGATAGAGTGCCCTCTCATAAGTAACTCTACGGGCTTTAGCACAATGTTATCCATATGGCACACATGAACTAACGCCCTCTAGAAGGGAAAAACTGTCAAATGCATTCAGATAAGAGGCAGCCTTCAGGGTCTTAGAAATTAAAATATGAGCCTACCTATGTTTAGCTTTCAACTAACAATACCAAAAGAACAAAGCAAATTTGATGATAAAAGAAAATCGGAAAGATGTATAAAATCACATGCCCTATCTGAATCATAAAAATTGAATTTAGACTAGACTGTCCCTTTAATTTTGCTGCTCTCTTTAGCTGCTGTTCCTTCTTTGTGCAATATGCTGTTTCTCAAGTACCACTCCCAGAGCCTTTCAGTGGAAGGGGAGTCGGAAGAAAGTCTTGTACTTGACTGATACACCGCCTGATATTTAGGCAGCGATGTGTCAACCGCACAGCTGTGCCACTTCTTTGCCAGCCTCCATCTGTGTGAGACACTGGGGATGTAAAGAAAACAAATGGTCATTTATCTTTTAGCTTTTAACAAATATTTAACCTGTTAATATACTAGACTGTCCAGTTTAATGCTGCTTATCTGTCAAACCTGCACATGAGGACTGCTGTCCAAATGACTTATCCCCAGGTTAAAAACAAACAAAAAAACTGCATATGCCATCTTTATTTCTTCATGCCCTGGTCATCAGACTATGTAAATTACACCCCCCCCCCCCCCCGACAGTGGAATGGCATATATATTACATTGTGTAGATGTACAGAGACTAAGTATATTATAGTATATTACAGATATTTATAGTTGCAGAAATTAAACAGACAAATCATAAAGTTAACAAGAGCCCTTATCAAACAGAATTCACAATGAATAGGAAACAGATAATTGTGTAAATAGCTAGAAATTGAATACAGTGAAGTTTAGACATGAGGAGGGGTGTGATTCTAATTGTGGGTCTGAGGGTATAAGGGAAAACATTAAAGAAACTAGTGGTTTAGAGCGTCTTGAGTTTTAAAGATACACTGAAAAATAGGTTTCGAGATTTTAAATGTTGAGAGGCTTCCAACAAGACAAGTTATTTTCTTTATTCCACAGACTACTTGATATAATTAGGGGTCAATTTATCAAAGCGTCAATCTCAGTGCATTCGCCGGCGTCAATACGCTCGCCAGACATAGATGACGCGGATCTGAATACAATACCCTTATTTATAAAAAAAATCCATCAAAAACATGTGCATCAAGTGCGTAGAGCAACGGACTGTTCTTAAATAACAGTCATCGATGTCGCAGTTATTCTGGTTTTTCCCAACTTTATTTATAACAATTCATTACTGTCCATGAGCAAGCACATTTCTCTAAAGCTAATCTTTTACTGTTAATGTCCAAGAAATAGTTAGATTTATACCTCAACAAACAATATCTCATAGAAAGTATCTTTGCACATACTTGTGTGTGTGTGTGTATATATATATATATATATATATATATATATATATATATATATGTGTGTGTGTGTTATGTCAGAAATCTTTTGCAAACATATTTACATGTCCCTAAATTCCTTTTTTTGTTCTAAACAATGTTGTCTTTCATATCTCTGTGTTTATTTATACCATTATATGTATATAGTGTAAATTTATTATTATTTTGAGCAGGAATAATTGCAAATATAACATGTAATCAGAGTATAATATGTATGTATTTTCAATCAATGGATATTTTAAGAGCTGGGCCAGTTTTCTCTCTGTACCTGTGTAACCCCTCCTGATTGCATTCTAGTATTAAAAACCACCCCTTCACAGGTGTTATAAAATGGGCTGGCATATAAGATGACATTTCTTACTAAAAAAGAAATTCAAGAGAAGGAAGAAAAACACTGAAAATAGCTTGACAGTAAAGAGGTGATTTTAATTTCTGCTGTATCTGAATCATGATAGTTTAATGTTAGGTGGGCTATTCATTTGAGTTTAAGATTATATTGAATCAAACATCAATTCAAATTTTAAAATTCTTGTCTAAAATATTACACTGTGTGTCCTAATGTCAGCATCAATGTTTATCTTTAATTCTAAATTCACATATACATACTTTCAAAGTGTAATACATATTGTAACAAATGGCACTTACAAGTTCTGATGAATGATCAATGACACAAGTATTGAGCATTTTGATTTGTTAGTGATAGTTTAAAATGTATATTTGAATCAGATTGGCTGATGTCATAAATCATGTGATTATGCATATTCCAATCAAAAGTGGTTGAAAAATTCACTAGTGTGTGGGTTGTTTAGGAGTTTGCGTCATAATTGGTGAAAAAGTGTTGAGTCAAATTTGGTTTGAAGTGGAGAGTGTGACTTGTATTACATGGCTTAAACATGGTGCACATAGATTTTTCACAAAAAATAAAAAGGAAGTTAGCTATATTATGTTGTGTATTTCCTTTCTATCTCTATATCTATTAGTGCGACAAGTTTGGGGCAAAACTTTTCAACAAAATTGTAGAAATAATATTGTCCCCTTGCTTTGTAATGCAAGACAAATTTGTAGCATAATCCATAAATATTAATGTATTTTTCATTTTTATTCCTATATCTACTAGTGCACCAAATATGGAGCAATAATATTGTTTGATTTAGAAAGAGTATACAATTTTAATAGAGTTTCTAATTTACTTTTATTATGTAATAAACTTCAATCTCTTGCAACACTGAACATAATATTTCTGTGTTTTCAGACTCCCATTGAGTTCTATGGTATCCGCGACCTCAAGGGTGACGGATTGAAAACTAGGTACGCTGTGTCGGAATAGACGCTAGCGTACCTGTTAAATGTTTGATAAATTGGGAAAAGTGTCAAATAGAGTTGAATGTGAATTTGAAACATCTGTAATGACGCAAGCATCAATCTGCGTCGGATTGAGATTTCGGGATTATATTTTACGTCACAAATTTCAACATTTGCCGATCTTGACACTTTGATAACTACGGCGGATCAATTTCGTGACAAATACGACGCGGAATTCAAGTGTATTTTCAGTTGACGCTTTGATAAATAGACCCCTTAGTCTCAATACTTTTTATTAAACGTATATTTAATCTGATTCATTGTAAACTTGGCAGTTCTACAGCATTATTATCTATATAACACCTAGCTGACCTCACCTGATCTGCCAGTGCTAAACTAATCTCTGGGCTGGAAGATAGCAGACACAGAAATAAATGCATAAACAGACACAGATTCTAATACAGGACTTAGACCAGGTGGAACCATGGGACCCTGGCACAGTTGGCAGCACATAGGCAGAGAATATTCTGGGTAATTTAAAGAGAAATGAATCTTATATGATGCCTGTCTGCATGATCTCATGTGAAATTGTAATCTGTTGCACTTTAAACTGACTCTGGTTGGATTTAGACTGTAGTGTGCAGAGAGTTGAGGGGCGTCATTTTATTTTGGGGCCCAAGCAGCGCCATATCTTGAGCCGGCCCTGTTCAGATCTACTAATAAATGGACATAAACACACATATAGAGGCACATACACAAACACATCCATACAGATGGCTTTTGTCACAACAGGAATAGTGTACTGTAAAGTACTGCAGCTGCAATTTTATGGTGATGATTTAACCTGCACTAAGATCTTTCAAATCACATCTTACTGTAAGTGTTAGGAGGGGGGTTGGGGTTAGTGATACGGTCATGGTTAGTAGAATGTTAGACCCATTTGGCATCCATGCTTTGCAAATAGTTTACAGGGTTAACAATAATTTCACCCTTGGTGATAACATAATGTCCATAGTTTGACCATAACACCATCTAAGATAGGACCTTGTGCCCTAAAATGATTATTTGGGACACTGTATATATAGAGAATCTGTAGGAATAAAGGAAAATACAGTGACTTTGTGCAGCCATCACTGCCCCTTCCCATCAGTCAAATAGTAGTTATTACCCCCCTTCATTTCAAAAACAGATTACAATAATAAGCACCTTCCTGTCAGTGACACAAAGAACAGTGATTAGTCCATTTCTGCCAAACATATGGAGAGCAGTGATTAACTTTATCCTGTCTATGAGTATGGCACAACGCTGAAACGCATCAGAGAGGTCAATCTAATGCTGGATGATCAAGGTCTATATACTACCTTTTTACTTTATAGCTTTGTTTAATTACAGTTAAAGGGACAGTAAAGTCAAAATGAAATAATTCATACAGTGCATGTCATTTTAAATAATTTTGCATATTACTTCTATTATCAAATTTGTTTTGTTCTTTTAGTATCCTTTATTGAAGAGTAAATATAGGTAGTCTGAAAGCTTAGGTGTGTGCCTTTAGCAGTCTATGGCAGTACTATTTGCTACTATGTATAATATAGCTATGAACATTGCTGCAAACAATACTGCCAGATGGCTAAAGATATGTGCACGCTCCTGAGGTCACCTATCATTACTCTTGAATAAAGGACTCATTTAAGTAAAAAAAATGTACTGTCCCTTTAAGTTTTAACCATGGTTGAGCCTGACTATCTGCTTTTGTGCAGCTTGTTCACTTCATTCTGTCAGACACCAGTAGTACAGGGATAATTCTCTTCCGGTTACATATAGAAAATCAAAATGAACCCCTTCCTGGTGATATCACATAGAGAGTAGTGATTAACTACCAGGGGTCAGCAACCTTGGCTCTCCAGATGTTTTAGAACTACATTTCCCATGATGCTTAGGCAGCTTAAATACACTTAAGCATCATGGGGAATGTAGTTCTAAAACAACTGGAGAGCCAAGGTTGCTGATTCCTGAACTAGTCCTATAAAGAGAAGTTATTAAAGGGATATGATACCCAAATGTTGAAACACTTAAAAGTGATGCAGCATAGCTGTAAAAAGCTGACTAGAAAATATCACCTGAACATCTCTGGAATGCACTTCTTTGAGCTGTCAGACTCTCCCCTAAACTGTCCTCCTTTAAACGTTCCCTAAAGACCTTTTTGTTCAGCGACACTTATCACCCAACTCATTAACAAATTAATTTCACTTAACCAACAGTTGCCCTCATCTAATTCCTCACTAATATCATTCTCACCTTTGCAGTCCCCACCTCCTGTTTCACATTCTCTTACCCATCTAGATTGTAAATTTCCACAGGAATAGGGCCTAAATTCCCCCTGTATTTGTCTGTAAAATGTTGTCTTATATTGTATTGTTTCACCGTTGTACTTTTATACTTGTACCCATGAGCAGATTTAGATTTAGAATATGAGTATTATGTCCCTTTAACTCAATCTTAACAGAATAATCACATATGTAATTTTGGAGGTGTAGTAGGCGTAGCAAAGCAGCATGCCATGTAGTTATATTAAAGGGACATTGTACTCTAGATTTTTCTTTGCATAAATGTTTTGTAGATTATCCATCTATATAGCCCATCTGGGAGTGTTTTTGTAACAATTTATAGTTTTGCATATTTTTTAAGAACATTGTGCTGATTTTCAGACTACTAACCAAGCCCCCAAGTATTATATGTATACTGATTTCTACAGACTCCTGTTGGCTCCTGTTTGTGTTATCTGTCTTTCCATATGCAGGGAAGGTGGGAGGGGGGAGTGTCTGCTGTTCTTGCTGTTCAGCCCCTTTCAGTGGGTGTCCCAGACTAACCTCATCCACAGTGCTACACTGGAAGCTTCTAAGTAAGTTTTTAAAAGGTTAAAACTTTTATCTTTAACACAGAATATAAGTGGAACAAAGCAAATTTGATAATAGAAAGTAAATTGGGAACTTTTTAAAAAAAATGTATGTTCTGTCTGAATAAAAAAATAAATTTTTTGGGTTTCATATCCCTTTAAAGAAACATTAAAAGGTAATGCCCATTAATCGCATGATATGTGCAAGAGATCATTTATATCTGCCTTATTGCCCGTAGCAAAGGAGATAAACAAACTTTGAGATCTATTTAAAGAGGTGGATCCTTGGAATGTAAATCACTGCTGTTTTTGTTAACAAAATGTTCGCTACTGGCTGCAAGACGAACACATCTAGTTAGCCAATCACAAGAGACTAATGTGTGCAGGAACCAATCAGCAACTCCCACTAGTAAAGGATATGTGCTTATTGTTTTTTTTTTTGTTTTTTTTTTAAAAAAAGGATACCAAGAGAATGAAGCACATTTTAAAATAGAAGTGAATTTAAAAGTGTCTTAAAATAACATGCTTTATCTGAATGATGCAAGTTTAATTTTGACTTTCTTATCCCTTTAATTATGAAGATAGGTTATATAAAAATAATAAAGTGAGTTACAGGTAGGTTTAATATTGAATATGAGTGTTGTATGCATAACAGGAGAAAGGGGGAGATTATAAACAATAGTACTCTAGAATTAATGATATATAGATCAGAGTGAGTATTTTTATATTAGATAATGTGAAAAGTTCTGCTTGTTTATAAAATAGTAAAACTGTTAATAACTATGTAATATTTGCTAAATCACAGTTGGCCTCACTTTTTTTGCATGACTAAAAAAAAATACAGACACACAATAATTTAAATTTTCCTGTGGAGGTTTCTGTCTATAGTTATTAGGGACTGAATACCTGCTCACTAAGATCACCTGAGGCGTTAGGTCATTTCCTAGGAATCAGACAATTCTGGCTGTTACTTCAGAGGCTGGTATCCAAACCACTGTGTCTGATCTGAATCCGGCAGCATCCGGCACACCCATCATCAAACACAAGGGGGGGGGGGGGGGGGGTAGGTGCAACAAACAGGGATTGTGGGAGGGTCTAGGAGACAGTTGAATCTGATAATGCCAACCTACTGCTTGGCATAGATTAACCATTTGAGCTTCAGAGAAATGCAGGACATTTATTAACATGTTTTGTGCCAGAGAAGTGCAGCATGACTCTTACCTAATTTGTTGCCAAACAATTGTAAATAAGGCAATTATTTACAATCTGTGTGAGCTCAAAAGGCTTCAGGGCACAGTGTCTGTATGTGTATAAGTGTGCAGATCAATCTAATTGTCCCTCTAGCCATGCGCCTGTTAGTGTTTTTATAGCCATGTGTTTTGCTTGGATATCTGTAGCAAACATAGCCATGATTATATTTGTTTATGAATTTGTCAGGCTGTATAAAGAGCGTATGCTTTTGATTTAAATGAGAATATTTGTGCCTAATCTATCAGGGTATCAATAACTATATATATATATTTGTGAATTTGTTTGTGGTTCACTATCTCAGTTTAAGAAAGAAGTTTGAAGTGGAGCAGAATATATATATATATATATATATATATATATATATATATATATATATATATATAATAAAACTGACATTTATTAGTATAAGTTAAACAAATAGAAAACACATATGGAGTGAAAAAAGGGGTTGTCAGAGCACAGCTAACGCGTTTTGACCTCCTGCCGTTGTCAAAGCTGAATAAAATAGGAGTGTTAAACCCCTTTTCTTATAGAAACAGACGCACCCTCATTGGTTAATTTTGACAGGCCTCCATCCAATCATTACATCACTTGTAGTTCCCACATGGAAGGGGGGAGGTTACTCATGTTAATAGTTTCAAAGTTTAAAGAAGCTGCTCGGTATTACGTATCAATACAACAGTGGGATCAATATCAGATTTCTGTTATCGTAATGTAAAAACAAACAAACCATAAACCATATTTAAATATATTACATGGTAAGCAATGAAAATATTTGTGCCTAATCTATCAGGGTATCAATAACTATATAAATATTTGTGAATTTGTTTGTGGTTCACTATCTCAGTTCTAATGTCATGTCCCCAAAATCTTCTTTTCTAGCTGGTGCCTTTCGTTTCCTGCAACTTGTCATCCTAATCCCTGAACTTTTCTGGACGAGCAGTATGTGGCTTTTTGAGAGGATACGTGGCACTGTGGACCACAGCAGTGGACGCCATTCTGGTGATTCAGGGGACAAACAATCCAAGAGTGGACCTTACAGCAATGTGTTAACCCCAGACAAGATTCCAGACTTCTTCATCCCCCCAAAACTCATTCCAGCTGAGGGAGGTGCAGAAGGGGCCGCCACAGGAGAGGGTGTCCCTTCCAAATCTAACCTTGGCACATCTGCCTCTGAACAGAACCTTTCTGGCCGGCGTCCTAATCGTAGTCCTCGCCTACCAACTAAAGCTGCCTCTGAAAGTCGAAATCTCCTGAAATCTGCAAATCGTCATATCATCCAGATTGAGAGTGCTGACGAGTGGGCATCAGAGGAAGATCTAGGCACCAATGCAGATCCCCAGTCACAGTCTGCAATGTCCCTCCCTTATGTACCCAAAGCCCAGACATCATATGGATTTGTGACACTAATGGAGAGCCCCCATACTCGCCGCAAAGAATCCCTATTTCACAGTGAGCAGGGATCCCTCTCCCCATGCCCATCTCAGTCTAGTTCTCCCAGTTCCCAGAGAAGGAGTGCAACAGAGGGGAGTGGGGGAGGGTCTCAGCTGAACCCCTCAGATTTTGGCATGTCCTTGATGAACCCATATCGGTATTTTAGTGGTGGAGAAAGTGACACCTGCTCCTCTGCAGAATCCTCACCATTCAGCTCCCCTCTTCTCTCCCGATCAGTTTCTTTGCTCAAGATATTCACTCCTGACACTCAGTCGAAACTTATCAAGATCAAACACTCGGTGGCCCGAAACAGTTCCCTTTCTACAGATGAGTGCAGCTCAGCAGACACCAGCCCAAGCATGCCTAGGAGGAGACTAAGAGGTGCAAAGGGTATGGGTACTGGTCAACAGGGTATGCATCCCATAGATCTCCTACAAAAAGAACACAATGTGTGTCTCAGCAAAGGTGGCAGCATGAGGTTAGCAGCTGAATATGACCCATCCAATGCTCGGCTAAGGATACGGCTGATTGCAGCAGAACACCTATTTGACAAGCTGTGCGATCTCAAAGGGGTGAACTGTTGTGTGGTCCTCTACCTGAACCCTGGGAAGGTCCATAGGCAAAGAAGCACCATCATAAAAAACAGCCGCAACCCAGTCTTCAATGAGGACTTTTTCTTTGATGGCTTGGTGATTGGAACTGTCAAAAAGATGTCATTGAAACTGAAGGTTCTGAATAAGGGAAGCAGTTTGAAGAGAGACACACTCTTGGGAGAAAAGGAGATACCGATGACTGCCCTTCTGCCCTTCCTATGAGGGTGCAGGGTTGAAGGGGAGGAGTGCTAAGTTGTTTGAGAGACAAGATGGTTGTGCTCTGTACAGGGCTTTTACATACTGTGGTCCGGGGCAGAGACCAAGACAAAGTCCTGCAGATCTTTAGGGTGGAGTCCTACTGAGGAAAATACTTCCACAGTCAGAGCTGCAGACACTTATGAGCATTGTACTTCCATAGCTAAAGAGAACTGCTTGCGTACACTAAATAAATAACAACCCCGAGCTTCCACTGCTACAGAAAAAATGCAACCTTAAGAATCTGGTCACAAAACTGCACTTCAAAAGTGTTACACCTGCAGAGCACTGGAACACTTCATCTGCAGACCATTAGATCATTTTACCTGTACAAGTGTAGAAACATAATCAGTTTGACACTTGTTGAAAACTAAGTAATTACATTTCTAAAATACTGCACCTATAAATGGAAAACATCATGGAGATATACTTAATGTCCCAAAATCTTAGTTACTGCTATGATGTGCTGCTATATTTATCCAGGTTTCTTGTTAGATGCTATATTTGCTGAATGCATTTTTTCTCTGTCTGTTTAGATACTTCAGATCAGCCATTTTATAGCTAAAAAAAGGCAAGGTACCTGTTTTATTATAGGTTGCATGGTGGCAGTATAAGGCATTGACTGAAAACCCCAAATACTTTTATATACAACATTGCTTGACTAATCAAACACTGTGAAAACAATGACAAACAAAACTAGACTTTGGCTCATCCTATTCTAGTCTACAAAATGTATACCAGCTGATAATACTCCAAAATAAATCTGTGCAGGCCACAGCTGGGTAAAGCCCAACATGCTCAACAAATGTAAGCTATTTAGTGGGGCTTTAATGTACCAATGATGCTGGATGTACAGATTATTACATTTATTAAGTAATAATTACATGAGCTGAGATTACATTTTAAACCTAAAAATATCTCCCTAGGAAACAAAGTTACTGCATGCCTTGGTTTTATTTATTTATTTATTTTAAAATAGAAAATGGTGATTACAAAGAGAAAGAGTAAAAAGTGTCAGCTTAAAGGGACAGTATACTATAAAATAGTTTTTCCCTTAATGTGTTTCCAATTACTTTTTTTTACCAGCTGCAGAGTATAAAATATATGAGATTTGCTTTTTAAGGCTTATTTGTGTATATGAATGAGCTGATATTGTGTTTTGAAGCCACAACCTAATAAAATGGGTTGAGCTTGTAGGTATAATCAGATCTCATTACTTTATCACATTGTGCAAATATACCTGCTTCTTTATCTTACATCTGTTCATAAACCAATCAAGAACCAAGAACAATGGAAAATTAACATTTTATTACCTTATCTTTTCTATACCCCACTGGGAGTGTAATTTATTCTGCTGACTGTGTTTACACAGCTTATCTATAGCTGGGACCTAAGGCCAGAAACTTTCAGAATAGGTGGGGATACCACAGTCTAAATCAACTATTTCAAATGCCAATATAAGGGTAATGGAAATACTTGTAACCAATTTAATGCACTCCAGCAGGTAACGTGGATCATTGGGAACAAATTAAAGGGGATACAAATTTTGAGTAAACTGTCCCTTTAACTGAGGAAAGTGGAATCTTGGTAAATACATAGCTGCTCCAAAGTGCCTAAAATTTAGGAAATTATGGTTTTCCTGAAAATGTAACACCTTAAATAAATTATATATAATACATTGTTATTTATAATAGATTGTTTTAACCATATATCTACTGAAATTTCTCTATGGCAAAATGATTCATCTTGCTTCTGTAGAGGTACTTATTTAAAACAGACCTTAACCATTGCACAATCTGCATGTCATTACTCCTTGCATGAAACCTCTTAGGACTGTGCATAGTGGCACTTCCTTTGCAAATGTGCAGAGCGATTGAGAATAATTTCGAACTCAGTGGCTTGCAGAACTCTTTATATGAGCTCTATATGCAATATCCAGAAGAACATTTCATATTAGTTTTTCACCGAATGGCCCGCAGAGCATTTCATATTAGTTCTTACACAAGAACTGTATAACATTTCATCTGGTTTGTGGAAAAGGTAGAATCAATCACTTTATAATCTACAATTTACACATTAATGGTTCATTGACAGAGGCTCCAAGGAAACAGCTCAGTCAACATGAAACCAGCTGATAAGGAAGACTCAGACAAGCAGGCAGCCAGGAACTGTCATCTCACTGCCATTTTCATGATATCCCCTTTCCTAAGTAAATCTACATTATCCTGTGCACTTATATGTGGATTATAAAAACTTCTTCTGCCTCTTCTTGTTATACATTTAATGTTATACCAGGAGACAGTTCTAGTGTTGGTGCACCCACATTCATTATGCAAACATCCCCACACATGGTAGGTGCCATCTGCCCTGCATTTGTTAGGTAGTGCTTATTCTTGCTTGTCCACAGAGCAAGGAGCGAGGCAAATGAGGGAGAAAGGCAATAAATAATGCAGGGATAGGTAATAGTTAAGGTACCTATCTGTGCTTTTCACCCAATGATAATTAACTATGTGGCCAACTTTTTACACCTAAATATTTTATGAACTAGAATCACCCCTGGTTATTATCCTTCTTTATACTTCAATAACCATCTACCACTGACTCCACATTCCTAAGATTCTGATTTGTTATTCCTCTCTTGAGTACATAGAAAAGCTTTATGTCCTGTGGAGTGAATGACAATGCATCTTGGAACTGGGATTCATAATTCTGAGAAAACTAACCACCTTTAATGTATTTCCATGTATGTTACGTGATATTGTATAGCATTGCTGACAACATTATAAAAATAATCCTAGGCAGGTTACAGGTACATTGACTATACCCATGAATTGTTTACATAGCTCCACCCACTCTGCTTCATCCCAAAACCAATGTAAATTGTATACAACATGGTATTATTTTGTTTGTATTAACACGTGGGACATAATCAGATGGTACAATATGCAAACAAATAAATAAAATATATAAGACCAACAAAGAACAAGACAGTTTGCAAGTGTGATATACAGTAAGAATGAATCCTTGCATTTAGCTAGACCTACTGTCTTGTAAACAACAATGTAGAACCATTCCAGCACATATCCCAGGAGCCTCCCACACCTCACCTACCTGGCACCCATAATTACTTGCAACAGTTTCAGTTAGTCTCCTGCTTACTACATATAGCCCTAAGCTATCTCATTAGAGCCCAATTCTCCCACTCTGATTATGAAGGACAGGATTAACCCACTAATTGCTGCAAGTGGTATCTGCCAATTAGATATTTTAGTGACTGTGACAGGACTGTGAAGTACTGAAAAAAAAGCTATAATATCCCATCAATCTATATGTTTGATGTCTCTCTTTTGATTTCCCAAGCCCTCCCCTATTCCTATGCCAACTTCTCTCTACTTTATCTCTGCCACCTTACCAGGTATCTTTTGTTTGACATGCAGCAGATGGCAGTTGTCATCATCTGGTGTATTTAAATAGCTGCTTTTATAAATCCAGCAATATCACCCCCCTCTACCCACAATTAATTTGTAAATATTGTTTGATTTTACGCATGAAGTATTTATCTATTTTGCACGGATGTGTCTCACGTCAAGCTTGTGGTATTTTATTTTTGTAAACATGGTTTGATGAATATTTATTTAAAGGAACATTGAAATGGTAAAAAAAATAAAAATAAATAATGTTTGTGTTTACTGCCTAAAATAGACATAGCTTCTGTGTAGAAAAAGGAACAAATGTGCTTACTATTTTTGACATCCACCTTGGCCTGTGGGCATATTTACGTATTGAATATCAGCCTTTTTTCCCTTGTATTAACTCTGCGTGCATACAGGTACTGCTTACGTATGCATAGTAATTGCTGTGAGTGTAGATAAATGCCTGTTTATACTTATGATGTGTCCATGCCCACAGTGTTCAATAATTAATAAAAAATGCAATATAGTATTTAATCCTTGTCTTGATATCAAATATCATAAGTCTGAAATGCCTACATGCAGTGAAGTGGGTTTGGCAATTTATATAGCTGGCTGTATGTAGGATATCATAAATTATGTAGATTAAAAATATAAAGCATTATTTCTCCTTTTTCTACACTAGGATTTCTTCTATATTTGTTTCTTCACCACAGAGTAACATTGTGTTTACTGTTTTCACAAGGGCAAAAAGTGTTGAGATACTTATCTACTGTAAATATATTATTTTCTACTGTAATCTGTAAAGAAGAGGTAAGTGACACAAAGGAAAATTCTTGCACGGGATTCTGGGATTTGAGGTTCTAAACTTTGTATATAATGCAGAGGCTGAAGAATTGGAAGAACATTCCATTAGGGAAGAGTTTGTATGAAAACAAACATCTGATTGATAATGATGAGAAGACTGAGATGTTAGCAAACCAACTCCTCAGGATTTAGCTAGGTTTCTTGAACCTACAAGATTCCAGGGGAAAAACGAACTGTAATTTTCAAGTTATAGAGATGCAAACCTGAATGAGCGACCAAAGAACTTGTGTAAGCTGAGGCAACCTCTTCCTTGTATTAAGCATGACCAACCAATCTGTACTTGGAATATGTTGGGTAAAATTTCTTGAAACTGTCATTTCATTGTGTTCCCTCTTTCTCTGAGCCAGTCATATGGCTTTCTGTTCCTTGCAAAGACAATACTGCCAAATGCCTATACTATTATGGTTATTACAGACTGGTTTATCCAGACAATTGAATAGTGGAATTATCTGTCATGAATGACATTGACAATGACAATTCCCCTATTAAGTTTATTTTTTTCACTCTGAAACCCAGCAAGACTTAGAAAGTAGCGAAAGAGCAATAGGGTGAGCAATTTATAATGATGTCACACACGTCATGTGATGTCATACTCTAACTTCCTTTCACCCCTCTGCTTTTTGTTTAAAATTTCTTTTTTAATGCATTTAAGGCACTTTTGTTAACAAAAGACTTAACAAACCTATAAAATGTACGAGGAGAGTATTTAATCCTTTTCGTCACACAAACTACTTGTGATACACCCCTTTTGTAAATGTGCAAGCATTGTTCACTTTTTCCCCCCAAACATCCCTTTGTTCAGCTGTAGAGTGAGTGTCCAAAGAGATAGAGGGAAAGAGGGAGAGTCACATCCATCGTAAACACTTTCCTTGTTATGTGGATATGTCCTCCCCCTTTCCATCATACTTTGTCTTTTTCTAACATTTCGTAGAAATCTCTGGTTTGTTATATATAAATATATATGGAATGATGCATTTTTGAGAAAGAAAAATAACATTATATTCTAAAAAGTGTTGTTTGTTTATATGAAAAGAAATGTTGCATTTTTTTTCTGTGCAATAAATAAGATTTCTAAGACAGATTTATAGCTGTCTGGCATTTTTATTTTACGTGGGCGCACTGCTTGTGAGAAGTGAATGTCTAGTGTGAGTATTTAATGTGATCCAGTGTTTTGCAGAGCTCCCAATTGCCCCACAAGTTTTGGAGGTACCTGTTATATGTCCTTCATGCAACTCTCTATAACTTTTTAAAGGTCCT
The DNA here is from genome assembly GCF_027579735.1 of Bombina bombina. Lineage (NCBI taxonomy): Eukaryota > Metazoa > Chordata > Amphibia > Anura > Bombinatoridae > Bombina > Bombina bombina. Next base: position 750,932,288 of record NC_069500.1, read on the forward strand.
ACTATTTGCTGAGGACAATCAAGCCACGCCCCAAAGCTGCCCTTTGTTTGACAGACCACACCTTCTCCCCATGCAGACTCCACCCTTACGGAGGCATCAGCTCTGCCCCAGTCTCCCTGCCTCATCTACTAGTCTTCCCCCCCCCCCCCCCGATAATCTCTGAAAAAAATTGGGAGGTATGAATTTGTTTTATTGCTAAAATGTGTTCACAATCAGTATCTGATCTGTTAGAGCTTGCTATATGACAAATTAATATTAAACCCTTTTCTATGGCAAAGCAATGCATTAGAAGCGTTTTCTAGCAACAGCTAAGCCTCTCAAATTATGTTTTCTGTACATTCAAATATGAAAAACTATATAAAACTTTTTTTATTTATTTATTTATTTTATTATTATTTTTTAATCAGGCTCTAGCAAGGTGTTTTTTGTATTAGTTACAAAAACAATATAATAGTTTCAAATATATATGCAGCCACCAATCAGCAGCTAGAACCTAGGTTCTTTGTTGCTTCTGAGCTTTCCTAGATAAACCTTTCAGCAAAGGATAACAAGAGAAGAATGCAAATTAAATAATAGAAGTAAATTGGAAAGTTGTTTAAAATTGTATGCTCTGTCTAAATGAATCTCTAACTATGACTTTACTGTCCCTTTAACTAATCAATCACCAGATGTGTTCAGTTAGCTCCTCTTCCCAAACACTCCCTCCTCTAGCGCTCAAACAGGTGTACAATAACCGTGGTGCACAAACAACAAGGAAAGGCAAGCGGATGCACTGTTGTACAAATTACACACCTCTATGGGAATACAGTACCTCTCAATCCCTCGGTTATCTTCCTGCTCACACTGCATGGACTTAACCCCAGTCCCGGTCTGTCTCCTCTTCAGGTAGCTCCTCCCCTTGCCTCCACGTCACCACCAAGTGATAACCAATACAAACTACTCCAGCACAGCAGCCGAATACGGCGCTCCCCGCAAACCGCCAGCAGACCTCCTGTCAGTCTGCAAAAACATCCAAAGTCAACCACAGAAAAAAAAGCAAGTCGGGGCCACAGGTTCAAAAAATTAAAACTTTACGTTTATTGCCATATCATAAGAAATAAAATGTAATCAGTTCAATCCATCCAGTAAAATCAAAAAGAGCTAGGACAGCAGCGGTCTGACATGTTTCAGTCTAATAAACGTAAAGTTTTAATTTTTTGAACCTGTGGCCCCGACTCGCTTTTTATTCTGTGGTCGACTTTGGGTGTTCAGTTAGCTCCCTGATAAAGTATTTAAAATAGAATATTTCAAATTGTATGATCTTGCTTTATGCTATGAAAAATAGTTGTCCCGGTGATGGGTAAATTCCTTTTTTTTCCCTGGATAATTTTTCTTATCTGTTGAGAGCTGTTCCTATAAGTTAGTAGACAATTTATGCAGCTTTAACTTTTTACCATGTTATAAATATTTTGAACATTTTTAAATGCTGCCCTTTTTATACCTCATAGTGTGCCAAAAACATTGTAAAATATAGATCATATCACTTGATTAAAATGATCCAGTAAGTATAATTGCCTACATATAATTACATGTTTAACCACTGCAAAGGAATTGATCTACTGGGAGCTAGCTGAATATATTTAGTGAGCCAATGACAAAGAGGCATATGTGCGTACCCAACAATCCCCAGCTAGCTCCCAGTGGTTCTTCTGAGCTTACCAAGGTAATCTTTTTTTTTTTTTTTAAAGGATACCAAGATATCAAAGTAAATTTGATAATTGAAGGAAATAGAAAAGTCTCTTAAAATGACATGTTCTATCTGAAAATCATAAACGTTTAGTTTTGCTATAGTATATTGTCACTCATTGGAAATTGTTTTAGCAACACACTAGAGTTATATGTGAACACCACAATGACATAACATACATTTATACATACATTGCATAGGCTAAGGAAGCTAAGGCAAAGACACTAGCAGTGCAACTAAGACCCTCTTGGAACACCACTATGACTTATTTTATACGCCTAAAAGTTAATGACTAAAAAAACACCAGGGTTGAACAACACCAAGACATAATTGATGACATTTACAGATCACAGATCACTTGCTTTTTGAAAAAGAACCACCAGTTCCACAGATTCTTGTAAAACAGGGAACCAGTACATTCAAGCTTAATTGCCAAACAATGAGGCAGACTGAAATATTAAAATAGTTAAAAAAAAGTCCAATGTGCAATCAGCTAGTAGAGTATGATTAAATACAAACAGAAAGAGAAGCAGTTTGCCAGGAACGAACAACAGCTCAGTGGCTTGTTCTATGGCCTGGTTACCACCTGATTGTAGCTTCTTTTAGCCCAATTGTGCTTTTCACAGAGGAGAACTTTCCTGAAGTATCAGTCTGATTCCGCCAGGGCAGTCCAGCCCCTACATACAAGGAAATTCTCTTCTGAACACAACAAATTACAAATCCAGACCATTGCTTCTTTTTTAATTATTTTATTAGAAAAATAAAATATAATTTATAATTTACAGAAATAAAATCCATAACAAAAACTTAATAAAACCAACAATTTAAAAGCAAAACAAACAAATTTGAATGAAAATCCTGTTAAGAAAATGAAAAGCTAACACAAATGAGTAAACTGTGAATCTCCACCTAAAGATGACTAAAATAAAGTTTATTAGCGGGAGGAGACTACTTAAAAAAATAAACACCAAACATCTAACCCATTTGTGCCACTTTTTGGTTTTCAAGATGCCTTCAGAGTCTACAACACCAAGATAATTCCTATAAAGATAAAAATATAAGAAAAGTTTTTTACGGATCCTACACACACATCCATCTACACCAGTGTTTCTCAACCTTTTTGTAGCAAGTACCCCTGTAGGTATACATTTCATTTCTATGTACCCCAACTGTAGCACAAATATTATTGATCTTTTACACAAGCAAAAATGGAAATCATGTGTATCACTTGATTTCCCAACCTTGTGTCAGATATGTTAATTAAAGGGACAGTATACTGTAAAATAGTTTTTCCCTTAATGTGTTTACAATTGCTTTTTTTACCAACTGCAGAGTAAAAAATGTATGAAAGCTTTTTAAGGCATATTTGTGTATATTAAAGCTCTGATTTTGTGTTTTGAAGCCACAACCTAATAAAATGGGTTGAGCTTGTAGGTATAATCCGATCTCATTACTGTATCACATTGTGCACATATACCTGATTCTTTATCTTATATCTGTCCATAAAACAATCACCAGTGCTTTGAGAGAACAATGGAAAATCAACATTGTATTACCTTATCTCTGCTTTATCTGACTGGGAGTGTCATTTCTTCTGCTGGCTGTGTTTACAAAGCTTATCTATAGCTGGTACGCGCGGCCACAAACTTTCAGAATAGGTGGGGATACTACATGCTAAATTAACAATTTCAAATGCCAATATAAGGGTAAAGGAGCTACTTGTAAACAATTTAATACACTCCAGCAGGTAAAGTGGATCATTGGGAACAAATTAAAGGGGAGAACATTTTTGAGTAAACTGTCCCTTTAAGTAAATATATAGGAATCAGATATTCATTTTATGTTTTCAGAAATGTAACCCCTTCATGTTGGTACAATAGTGTTAACATTGGAGCAAAGTTCTGATGTAAATGTTATTAGTAAAAATTAGATCACAAGATCGTCAATGCAATCGTGTGATTTCAAGGCTGGAATTGGATTATGGGGAACTGCCTACACCTCCAGGCTGATTGCTGACTTTGTCAAAGGGGAAAGCTGCAGGAATGCTGTATAAGGTAGGACGTTTCATGTCCAGAGCCATTAGGATGGCATGGAATGTCCTAACTGCGTGAAGTTATTATTTGGCAATATTACTACAGAGAATAATAAACAAATAAAACACAGATATTGAGTCCATTGTTATTAATAATTATATGCAATTAGTGTGCCTCTTACATTAAAAAAAGGAAAATAAACTATTTTCTGCATGATGAAGTAAGTAGTATTTATGGTACCATCTTTCTATTTTTATTAACCATTTCATGCTCAGTTTATCCAACTCATTCTACTCTGGCAAGCATCAGTATGATACACTTTACCTTTTTCACAGTGGCACATTTATCTGCCACTTGTTTCTGTGATACAGTAATACACTTTCTCTGTTCATATCAGTGAAGCTCAACTCCAGGCCTCATATGTCACTAACAAGCCAGAATCTAAGGTTTTACTAATTTGAGGTGAATCAGTGATTGAGCAGTGGTCCAACATAGGCAGGGAAATACTCACACTCTGCTCTGTTAGGAGTGCTTAAGGGTAGAAATGAAAAACACAGCATTCTTTGATACAGTGGGGCAAAAAAGTATTTAGTCAACCACCAATTTTTCAAGTTCTCCCACTTAAGAAGATGAGAGAGTCCTGTAATTTTCATCATAGGTATACCTCAACTATGAGAGACAAAATGTGGAAACAAATCCAGACAATCACATTGTCTGATTTGAAAATAATTTATTTGCATATTATGGTGGAAAATAAGTATTTGGTCACCTACAAACAAGCAAGATTTCTGGCTCTCACAGACCTGTATCTTCTTCTTTTAGAGGCTCCTCTGTCCTCCACTCATTACCTGTATTAATGGAACCTGTTTGAACTTGTTATCAGTATAAAGACATCTGTCCACAACCTCAAACAGTCACACTCCAAATTCCACTATGGTGAAGACCAAAGAGCTGTCGAAGGACATCAGAAACAAAATTGTAGACATGCATCAGGCTGGGAAGACTGAATCTGCAATAGGAAAGCAGCTTGGTGTGAAGAAATCAACTGTGGGAGCAATAATTAGAAAATGGAAGACATACAAGACCACTGATAATCTCCCTCGATCTGGGGCTCCACGCAAGATCTCACCCCGTGGGGTCAAAATGATCACAAGAACGGTGAGAAAACATCCCAGAACCACACAGGGGACCTAGTGAATGACCTGCAGAGAGCTGGGACCAACGTAACAAAGGCTACCATCAGTAACATACTACGCCACCAGGGACTCAGATCCTGCAGTGCCAGAAGTGTCCCCCTGCTTAAGCCAGTACATGTCCGGGCCCGTCTAAAGTATGCTAGAGAGCATTTGGATGATCCAGAAGTGGATTGGGAGAATGTCATATGGTCAGATGAAACCAAAGTAGAATTGTTTGGTAGAAGAGAGAATGCTGAGTTGCAACCAAAGAACACCATACCTACTGTGAAGCATGGGGTGGCAACATCATGCTTTGGGGCTGTTTCTCTGCAAAGGGAACAGGACGACTGATCTGTGTACATGAAAGAATGAATGGGGCCATGTATCGTGAGATTTTGAGTGCAAACCTCCTTCCATCAGCAAGGGCATTGAAGATGAAACGTGGCTGGGTCTTTCAGCATGACAATGATCCCAAACACACCAACACGTAAGAAGCATTTCAAGGTCCTGGAGTGGCCTAGCCAGTTTCCAGATGTCAACCCCATAGAAAACCTTTGGAGGGAGTTGAAAGTTTGTGTTACCCAGCGACAGCCCCAAAACATCACTGCTTTATAGGAGATCTGCATGCAGGAATGGGCCAAAATACCAGCAACAGTGTGTGACAACCTTGTGAAGACTTACAGAAAACGTTTGACCTCTGTCATTGCCAACAAAGGATATATAACAAAGTATTGAGATGAACTTTTGATATTGACCAAATACTTATTTTGCACCATATATTGCAAATAAATTCTTTCCAAATCAGACAATGTGATTGTCATGATTAGTTTCCACATTTTGTCTCTCTTAGTTGAGGTTTACCTATGATGAAAATTACAGGCCTCTCTCATCTTCTTAAGTGGGAGAACTTGCACAATTGCTGGCTGACTAAATACTTTTTTGCCCCACTGTATGTCGTGTTTACAATAGCTACTGTACATCAGAAAAAAAATGAAGGCCAATCCCTGGAGTACCCCTTTCCAATGCCCCAAGTACTCCCAAGGTTGAGAAGCTAGGATCTACACCAATCTCATTCTTCTGAAAAAAACAATAACATATTCCTAACATCCCACAACACCTCTTTCACACAACATGCCAATACCCACACAATTCTAGCTCTCACTTGCTCAACACCACATAAAGCAAACAGAATTATTTCAAAAGTAAAAAAATTGAACTCCAGTCAAGACAAATATAATTTTACCAAGCGTTCTCCAAACGTTCTTTGCATAATCCCTCTGCCAAAACACATGTGCAACACTCTCAATTTTATAACATCCCTCTCGGACACCTCTCAGACCTCACCCTACATCTTCTATTCTGAAACTCTTTCACAGGTAAACAATCATGCACTGCCATTCATGCTACATCTCTCTGTCTGCACCAAACATTTCTTATTTACATTCTTCCACACTTGTTCACTCTCTGCTGCTTTTGAATTTGCAATTAAACAAATCTGCTCTCTCTCAAGTAACAAACACGTCATCTTCTTACCCTCACAACACACATCCCTAGACATCCCATAGAAATTATACTTCCTAATACATTTTTCTATCATCTGTCACACCAAATTTTCTTACCACTGTCCCAGCTGCATACCTCACCATACATTCTATAATATTATCTTTCATACTTGAACTGACACGTAAACTCACATATTTAACAAACAAAAACCTCTTAACACGAGGAAAATTCTTTCCTCCATGCACACAATTTTTCTCAAACATTGACAAGGCACTGGAAATACATAACTAATATACAGTAAAATAGGAACAATACACACATTAAAGGGACAGTTTACTCAAAAAAATCTCCCCTTAAATTGGTTTCCAGTGATCCACTTTACCTGCTAGATTGTATTACATTGTTTACAAGTATTTCCTTTACCCTTATATTGGCATTTGAAATAATTGAATTAGTCTGTGGTATCCTCACTTATTCTGAAAGTTTTTGGCCTTAGGGCCAAGCTATAAATAAACTGTGTAAACACAGCCAGCAGAAGACATTAAACTCCAGTGGGGTATAGAAGAGATAATGTAATAAAATGTTAATTTTCCATTGTCCTTTACAAGTATTAGTGATTGGTTTATGGACAGATATAAGATAAAGAAGCATGTATATGTACATAATGTGATAAAGTAATGAGATCTGATAATACCTACAAGCTCAAACCATTTTATTAGGTTGTGGCTTCAAAACACAAAACCAGCTAATTCATATGCACAAATAAACCTTAAAACATAAATTTTCATACATTTTATACTCTACAGCTGGTAAAAAAGTAGTTGGCAACACATTAAGGTAAAAACTATTTTACAGTATACTGTCCCTTTAATAACTCACACCTTACCCTCTAAAGATAAAGAGCACAAAGACCAGAAATCTATTTTCATTTTCACTTTGACACACAAATTTGCCAACTTTCACTCCCTTTCAAATCTTCATTAAATTTCACTCCAAGCACCTCAATTGCATTTTTCTGAACTCGCCAGCCACTCAACTCTCCACTCACCAAAAGCTTTCACCTTACATTTATCCCAATTTACCTTCAACCCACTTGCTCTACAAAAACAGTCTACATGGAGTCATGTCCTCCTCAAACCCAGAGATTTATATACAAGTCACATCGTCCATATATGCAATTACTTTCAAACTTCTCTCACCACTACCAGACACCTCTACACCATGAATAATCATACCTTTCTTTAACAATTGCAACAAAGGCTCAATTACACAAACAAACAAAATTGGTGATAATGGACATCCCTGACACACACCGGATTTAGGGCTATATTATGAGTAAAGCTCAATAAGCGCAATATTATGAGTAGAGCTCAATAAGCTCAATGGGAGCTTGGTTTTCATGCCGATAGACATGGGAAACCACCTAGCGCAGCGCAGGGGACAAACCATGCAGCGTTGGATTACAATAAATAAATATTTATGTGTAGGCTTTTATACATATATATTTATGTGTTTATATACACATATAAATACAAAAATATATATGTATATAAGCATATACATATATATTTATATTGAAAACACAGTCCGCCCATTGATCTCCATGTAAAGGCAAAAAAAAAAAAAAATCACCTGCACCCTACTAATTATATCCCTATACAAACACTTAAACCAATCACACAATGTTTGTGAAAAACCCAATTTTTCCAAAACATTTAACATATAGAGGCCTTTTTATCAAGCCGCCAACTGTGCTGCATTCGTTGGGACCAATACGCTCGCCTGACATTGCCTAACATCGCAGCTGCGGACCTGAATACGCTCTCCTTATTTATCAAAAAAGCTGTCAAAAAGCCGCGCACCAAGTACGGGGCGATGAGCAGCGTACTTTGCTAACAGTCATCGATCTCGCTGCTATTTGGCTTTTTCCCACATTTATTTATACCCTGTCACTAAACACCGCCACTATATTAAAATGTTTAACCCCTATCCCGCCGCTCCCGGTCCCGCCGCAACTAAATAAAGGTATTAACCCCTATACCGCCGCTCCTGGAGCCCACAGCAACTAAAATGTATTAGCCCCTAAACCCCTGGCCTACCACATCACTACCACTTACTAAACCTATTAACCCCTAAAACACCAGGCTCCCACATCGCCATAAACTAAATTCAGCTATTAACCCCTAAACCTAACAACCCGCTAACTTTACATTAAATTAAACTATATTAAACTACTAATTACCTACACTAACTATTATACTAAAATTACATTAAACTAACAATTAAATTAACTATATAATATTTTTAAAAACCTAACCCTACTCAAGTTATTTAAATCTACAATAAAGAAATACTAAATTACAAAAAACTAACAACTGCACAAAATAAAAAAACTAAGTTACAAAAAATTAAAAACACTGTTACACAAAATAAAAAAGAAATTATGAAATATTTATACTAATTACACCTAATCTAATAGCCCTATCAAAATAACCCCCCCCCCCCCCCCGAAAATAAAACAACCCTAGCCTACAATAAACTACCAATGGCCATTAAAAGGGCCTTTTGCGGGGCATTGCCCCAAAGAAATCAGCTCTTTTACCTGTAAAAAAAAATACAAACACCCCCCAACAGTAAAATCCACCACCCACACAACCAAACCCCCCAAATAAAATCCTATCTAAAAAACCTAAGCTAACCATTGCCCTGAAAAGGGCATTTGGAGGGGCATTGCCCTTAAAAGGGCATTTAGCTTTTTTTCAGCCCAAACCCCTAATCTAAAATTAAAACCCACCCAATAAACCCTTAAAAAAACCTAACACTAACCCCCGAAGATCCACTTACAGTTTTTGAAGACCCGACATCCATCCTCAACGAAGCGGCAGAAGTCCTCAGAAAGCCGGCAGAAGTCTTCATCCAAGCGGGCCGAAGTCTTCATCCAACTGGGCAGAAGTCTTCATCCAGATGGCATCTTCTATCTTTATCCATCCGGCGCGGAGCAGCTCCATCTTCAAGACATCCGGCACGGAGCATCCTCTTCTTCCGACTTCTTTACAATGAGGTTTCCCTTTAAATTACGTCATCCAAGATGGCGTCCCTTACATTCTGATTGGCTGATAGAATTCTATCAGCCAATAGGAATTAAGGTTGAAAAAATCCTATTGGTTGTATGAATCAGCCAAAAGTATTAAGCTTTCATCCTATTGGCATTTACATTTATTAAGATAGGGATGAGTTAATATTTAATGTAAAGTTAGCGGGTTGTTAGGTTTAGGGGTTAATAGCTGAATTTAGTTTATGGTGATGTGGGGGGCTGGTGGTTTAGGGATTAATAGATTTAGTAAGTGGTAGTCATGTGGGAGGCCAGGAGTTTAGGGGCTAATACATTTAGTTAGTTGCGGTGGACTCCAGGAGCAGTGATTTAGGGGTTAATAACTTTATTTAGTTGCGGCGGGGTCCGGGAGCAGCGGAATAGGGGTTAATAACATTATGTAGGTTGCGGTGGGGTCCGGGAGTGGCGGAATAGGGGTTAATAACATTATGTAGGGGGCAGCGATGTCAGGGGCAGCAGTTAGGGGTGTTTAGACTCAGGGGTTATGTTAGGGTGTTAGGTATAAACATAACGTTTATTCTAGCATAGAAATCAATGGGATATCTGGCAACATTGAACATAAGCTTTCGCTGCTTTCAGACTCCCATTGATTCCTATGGCATCCGCGGCCTCCAGGGTGGCGGATTGAAAACCAGGTACGCTGGGCCGGAATAGTGGCGAGCGTACCTGTTAGCAGTTTGATAACTTGCAAAAGTTGTCAGATAATGCCGAATTTGTATTCAGAACATCTGTAATGACGTAAGCATCAATCTGTGTCGGACTGAGACCGGCAGATCGTATGTTACGTCACAAATTTCTACTTTTGTCGGTCTGTAGGCTTTGATAACTAAGGGGAATCAGGCTCGCCAAAATTACGCTGCGGAATTCCAGCATATTTGCGGTTGACGGCTTGATAAATAGACCTCATAGTCATCTAAAACCCTGTCATAAGCTTTCTCAAAATCTAACCGTGCAATCGCCACTAAATGTTTACATTCTTTACAGTACCATAACATCATGCAAACCCACCAAACTCTCAGTACATATTTTGATGACTGTTACATGTGATTTTTATTTTCTGAGCTATCTTTCTTTCTGGTGTAAAGTTTTAAATGAGGTTAATCAGGTGCAAAAATATTTGCAAACAGTCGTAATCAGCCTTGAGCAATGTACAGCCAAGCTTCAAGCTTTAAAATTATTCCTTGAAGATACACACTTACAAATTGTGGAGAGAGCCATTAACTATGTAAAAACAAAATATAAGGAAATGGAAATTGATATGGAAAAAAGAATTAGGTTTAGAAAAAGAATGCCAGGAGAAATTACTAAAGATACTGCTCTTGCATTACCAGAAGAAATCAAAAGAGCAGCGTCTGAATGCCTTGATTGTTTTCACCAAGAACTGGATACTCTTAAACAATGATTCAAATCATTTTTGCAGAAGAAGCAAAATTTCATTTTTTTTTTACCAAACTTGTTAGAAGTTTATGATGATTTTTCAAGGTGAAGATATTATAGTGGAGATTTTTAGACTGTGGAGACATTTGAAAGCCGCTAAATATGATCCTGAAGGAACAAAATCATGGACAGTATTACAGTTCCTTGAATTCATCGTTAAACAGGACTTTTATGATTCTCTGCCACACTTATCCTTATGTTTCAGATTCTTCCTATTTGAAACTTTTCAAAATTAAAATTTAATAAAATCTGTTCTTCAATCAACTATGTCAGAAGATAGACTGACAAAGCTGGCAATACTGTCTATTGAACATAGATATGCAAAGAACATCAGTTTTGACAAAGTCATTGGCAAATTTGCAGAAGTTAAAGCTTGAAAACAGAAACTGTAATGTTTTCCTTATTACAAACTATTAGTGTTACACAGTTACAGACCAAGCAATATCTATTGACTTTTTGTTTTGGCCATTAGTTTATATAGAAAGTTTCATATAGACTAATGCTTTATATTGTTCGAATGTTGACCTAGGCTTTCAATTTCCTGCATAAATGTAGTGTTTTATGCTCTGCAAAGTTCATAATCTTTACTGGTTTTTTTAGCTACCTATTTCTAGAGAGCAGACTTTAGATTTGGAATAGTACTCTCCAAATAGATTTAAATGTAAATGTTAGGTCTAAAAGTAGCATACCTTGCTGTTTTAACTATTATTTCTAGAGCAGAGCTGTATTAATATAAATGATATTTTAGGTCTAAAAGTGGCCTAGCTTGTTCTACTTATTGTTATTTCCTGGCCTCAGCCCTCTCCATCCCTGATCTAGGAGCCATCCCCTCAATTCCAATATTGGCCTCAGTCAGTTAGTGGAAGGAGAATATGTGTCACATTGTTCAAAAGTGGCCTACATTGTTGTTTCTCTGTTATGTAATATAAATAGAGCTCTGTTCTAGAGATATTATATTTCAAATATCAAAGTGGCATCCCTAGTTGTTCTACTTGTTATTCCCTAGCCTGAGCCCTCTTCATCCCTGGTCTAGGAGCCATCAGTTCCAATATTGCCCTCAGTCAGTTAGGGGGAGGAAAATCTGTGTCATATTGTTCAAAAGTGGTCTACATTGTTGTTTACCTGTAATATTTATATATAAACCTCAATAAACAAAAAAAATAAATAAAAAAAAATCAATGTCTGTATTTCTTGTCAGTACATTATTTTGTTCCTTTCATTTTATTACTATTGGTGAAAATTTCCCTACAGATGGGGGGGTTGGGTGTTAAAAAATGTATAGCCCTTGGTGTCAAGTACCCTAGTTACGCCACTATTGCTAGCAGTTCTCCTTTGCTGTGTGAGATATTATGTATTGTGCCATTTAGCACAACTGATAATCGTATTGGCAGGGACGTTGGTTAAAATGAGCCTCAATGAATTTTGAACATAGCCTTAATGATGAAGCCCAACAGTCTAATGAGCGTCCATAAAGCTATCTCATTGAATCACCAAGCGCAGAAGCAGATTGTGAAATAACTATGTACATAATGACAATGTAGCTTATATTTAGGCTATGTACTCTAGTTGTTACCTTCTTAAAAATGCATACATAATGCATAACAATCTAATTATTAGCGTGTCACAACCTGTACCACAAGAAACTTTCATTTATAAATGAAAAAACAAGTGCTCTCTCTTTTGTAAGTAGAAAGGCCACACTTTTAAAAAAGGGGTCTCATGCCACGTTGCTATCATCTGATCACCATGGCAACAGTGATCCCCTGTAAGAACTATAGGTATATGGAACAACATCAGATGGTAGAGGTATACCCTGCCCCCCCCCCCCCTCAATACATAAACAACTGGAGACCCCTTATTTGAAAGAAAAAATCCCAGCTCTTGCAAAGGAGTGATCCTGTTTCCATCATTTTGTTGTGCTGTTGATATTAGGAGTCATAGATCCATGTTTCTCTGAGCAAATAAAAAAAATAACAGGAATTAAAATAATTAGGAGATCTAGGTGAGTACAAAAATAGATTATATTTTGTGAAATTTTAAATAGTACAATTCTTGGTGTAGCTGCTATATGTATTATGTTTTTTTAATATTTTGTGCTTTGTTGAGTGAATTTGGGCAAAGGTAATAGCATGCAAACATGCCAACATGGTTTAGATACATACCTGGCAAGATGATGCACAATAACAAAATATTACATTTTGGTTGGTGCTAAGTAAAATAAATAATACATTTTGGGCCAGATTACAAGTGGAGCATTATTTAATGCTCCTGCTCGAGCGTTAGCAGAACAAAAGGACCCTTGCTGACCAATCACATACTAATACACAAATACAGAATGTCACCATGAATTGCTGTTTGCACATATGCAGTTAAAGAAATGATTAAGGTAACCCTTCCCTTTGCTCTTCCCTTAAGGTGGTTTAGCACAGATTCAGCTTGGTTAATTAATAATATTTTTAAAAGAGGCAATTAAACAGACATGTACTATATGGCCAATAGTATGTGGACACCTCACCATCACACCTATATGAGCTTGTTGTTCATTCCATTTCAAAACCATGTGCATTAATATAGAGTTAACCCCCTTTGTGGCTATAACAACTGCAACTATGCTGGGTAGGCTTTTCACAAGATTTTGGAGTTTGTTTGTGGAATTTTGTGCCAATTCAGTCAAAACATTGTGTGTTCAGGCACTGATTTTGGATGAGATGGTCTGGCTTGAAATTGCTATTCCAATTCATCCCAAAGGTATTCAATGGGGTTGAAGTCAGGGCTCTGGGCTGGCACTTTAGCGCCTTTACACCAAACTCGTCAAACCCTGTGGTGGCTTCCTTTATACCACTCCAGCTAATGCGTGGCATTGGGCATGTTGATGTGAGACTTGTGTACGGCTGCTTGGCCATAGAGTTCCATTTGCATGAAGCATCAAATGCAAAGCGCTTGTGCTGATGTTGCTTTTAGAAGCAGTTTTCGAACTCTGATGTGAATAATGCAACAGATGATTTTTACAGGCTGCCACCCTGCTCTGATGCACTTCTGTAGGGGTCCCTGTGCTCACAGCATGTAATTTCTCTGTTCCATTATCAATAGTACATGTTTCACTGTGTCCTCACGTGAACATGGCAAAGACACTTACATGTATCTTGGCATATTTGCACCAAAATAGCAGCACAGTAATGATTCATAGTATAGACAGCCACTGTATCTTTCCTGCCATGTCACCCAATATCAGTTCTTGTCTGATCACTATAAAGCTCCAGAGAGATGGTGTTCACTGTTTTAGAGCTATCAAATGCGTGTTCCTGTTGTTTGCAGTTTAAAAATCCCTTGACCAATGCCTTGCTACATTTACTGACCTTTAACCTTTGCCACCAGCCCTAATCTTGTGTCGGGTTCCGAGGCATTGTAAATACCATGCTATACTCACCAGCAGTCATGTTCCAAGGCATGGTAGGAGTTGCGCTACACGTCCTTGCAGGGCTGTTAGGTACGCTAATTCCAGAATGGCTGGGACTATGGACGTCTGTGAAACAAAAGAAAAAAGGTTCTAGAGCGCTAATAATTTAAAGGGACAAAAAGACAGTAAGACATTCTATAAAAACATATATCATTAAATACAACAATATATTTAATATGAAAAGGTAATAATAAAAATTAGATAAAAAGGGAAAATACTGCGCAACCCTATGAGTGCATCTAGAACACCTAATAACATATACAAAATATTAAGTGACTGGTCACTAGGCTAAAAATTCCGTATTTGGAGTATATAAAATTGGTTAGGGTGAGTGTAAAATAAACGCTCCGTTGCAAAACAATAAGTACTTTGGAGCAGTTCACTTCCAAGTGCTTTAAAAGTTATTGCTCTCCGTTGCAGAATGTTTTGCAACAAAGGGAAAGAAAAGCATAAGGATACCTTATCTCCGTGGTTCCTTCTGTTCGATCTGTTACCTCCGTAGTGTCTCCGGCTTTTTTCTCTATAGCAATCCGCTACCTTTGTTAGCTCAATGAGCTCGGCTAGACCCTCTGTCCTTCTCACGGACGCCACAACTTTAGTATATTTGCCGCTTTAACACTCATATGACAGGCTCTTGCTGATTGGACCCTTGTGTACCATGTGATCAGATCGACCAATACGATGTTCACTTCCTCAGAAAGCACTTTAAATTCTATGTATCCTCAGATTACTCTGCACAGAGATTTACTTGACGGATACACCTCTATCAATGACTATATAATACATGAGCTTAAAGACCATCAACGCGTTTCACCGTTACCACGGCTTTCTCAAGATATAATATATTTTTATAGAATTTCCTACTGCCTATTTGTCCCTTTAAGCTATTAGCGCTCTAGTACCTTTTTTCTTTTGTTTCTGTGTCTATCTAGCCTGTAAGCATGAGCAGGCAGTGTATTAGAGCATTATGGTTCTGTGAAGCACAACTCTTTACTTTTCTCGCTATGGAAGTCTGTGGCCAAACTAAGAAGCTTTCGGCTTAGCATGGCCGACAGTGCAGGGCACACTGTTTATCTTCTTGAAGTTAAGGACTGTCTATAAGTTCACTATGGATATCGTTATTTATTATTCTTTATCTGAAGTGACCCTTGCAGTTAACTTTTGCACAAAGTCTGTATGGGAGATTTGAAAACGTCATCTCCAACTCCCATTCAGTGCTTAGTTATTCTGTATGGAAGCCCTAGCGTTCCTGTTTCTGGCCTGCCCTCCTGATATTGACCATGGACTGTCTCCTGACCAATGTACTTTGCAAAGCCTTTATCCGTACTTTGATAATCGGACTCTTAACTTGGTTAAAAATACTTGGAACTGCTCTCTGGATTATTCTAATGAATTGTGTCCAAACTCTTAGCAGTTGCTGTGGCTTTCTCAGAGCTGATCTTAGCCTGTTCTTGCTGAAGTATACATCTCCTGCAGATGTGGTCCCAGTCATCAAACAAGGTAATTACCTCTTTAGCTTATATCTTGCTGTTTATTGACTATTATTCTTGGGTTACCCTTTTGTACTGTGTGTCTGAAATCTGTCCCATAATTCACTTCCTAGGAGTTCTGTGATTATATCAATCATCTCATAGGTTGAGTGTAAGTATACAAGTGTATATCTCTGCTATTGGGCTCCATGTATTAAAACTCCTCTACACTGGCTGATAAGAACTCCTCAGCCCCTCTCTGTGTGTTTTCATAGTCTACCATTTTTTCGCTGGGCTGTTGTTGCTCCTAGACACTTCCACATCACTATAAAAGCACTTACAGTTGACTGGACAGATCTAGTAAGGCATACATTTCACAAACAAAGGTGACATCACATGACAGTGCCACGTTTAAAGTCGCAGAGCTGTTCAATACTAATTTTACTACAAATGTTTGTCTATGGAAATATCATATCTATAACCAAAGCCTCCCTGGGAGAAAGTGGAACAAGCAGTTTTCAAATGTATTGGACAAAAAAAGGTAGCAAAAGAAATAATGAATGTATATTGCAATTGTGTTAAATTCAGTAATAAAACTGTTATGTGTTGCTAAATTTGATTTAAATATTGAGTTTAATAAAAAAATAACTGTTGCTCATTAGCCTTTTTTATTGTATTCTCTCAAGATAATTGACATTGAACACTTAGGGCACGATGATCTAAAGGTCTCTGGGTTGGTGAAATAAGGGGGCAGTCTGCAGAGGCTTAGATACAAGGTAATCACAGAGGTAAAAAGTGCATTAATATAACTGTGTTGTTATGTAAAACTGGGCAATGGGTAATAAAAGGATTATCTATCTTTTTAAACAATAAAAAATCTTGTGTAGAATGTCCCTTTAAATAATAACACAGTTTATACCCAATAATAGATGCTAACATCAGTTTGGAATATTTTTTTTGCCCTCAGTATGACATCCTCGGATGAGAGTACACACCAGCTGGTCTTGACAAACTAAATGAGACTAAATAATGCAGAAAACCCCCCCAAGACATAACACCTTGTATAGGATTATGTAAATTCTTTTTTTTAATTGATACTATCAAGTGCAGGTATTTATCTTCCTAGTAGCTCAGAGTGTTTTAAAAGATAGATCAGACATTAAACATAAGAAATGTCTGGTCAGGGCAACATAACCTAGAAATACCAAAGATAAAATCTAGCCATAGGCATGTGACTGATTCTGGATGCAATATCATGTAAAGTGTCACCTGTAATGCTTGCTCCTGTCACAGTCTCCTGCTTGCAGCTCTATAATCTCTGCTGTCTACAGGCATCTTCTAGCCTCTGCAATGTACCGTTTGTATGGCGTTTTCCCCCTAAAGGCATAGTGGTAACTTCTGACATCCCTGTGGCTGTGAGATCTGATCTGACTGCTAACGTGTTATCTTCTTTACCAGATAGCCGCCTCTAATGTGCAGACAGCAGTGTACTCATTGATCTACCACCATATGAGGATAAAATGAACCAAAAAAATAATGATATATTTATCAAAGTCTCTTATTGTTTTACAGTTTACAGCTCAGTTGTAGTTTTAAAATAATGGTACTAATTTAAAAAAACAAACAAACAACAACATATTTTCAACTTTGTTATGAGAAAGAGAGAAAACTAAAAATAACCTTAACTCACAAAGAGCTATGTGATATATCAGAGCTGTCAAGTAACTAAGAGTTAGTGTGACACACTATTTGGAGTCTGTCCTCCAGATCACACAATTAATAAATATATTAAAATTATGTTAAAAAATAAAGAAAAAAGGCAATGACATTTTAAAATAAATTAACCTTGTTTGCTACAATAGTTTTTTTTTAATTTTATTATATTTTTATTGGTTTTTATACGTTGTTCAGGACAGCATACATACAAAAAGAAAATACAGTTTGACATAATAACAAAAAGATATCTTACCACATATGCCTTGTTCACATAAGAAAACATAATACATTTTTTTCTATGAGGCTGATATAAAATAAATGTAATAAGAGTTCATACCATGTGTATTTGCCTCTTCTAAGTACCTAGAAATATAAAATTTCAGTATAAGCAAACTTATTTGAACCATATTGGAGAAGGGGGGGGGGGGAGGGGGGAACCGTGTTTATTCACCAAATCCCCAACAGAACTATTTCAGTTTTTATAAATGGGTATATCAGTTGTTCTACTTCACTGGGAGGAAAGTTTTTAACAAATAAAGACAATTTCTTTAAAAAAAATGCAAATGTCCCTATCATTATTCATATCTATGTTATATTGTTCCAAGATAAATTGTTTTTTTAAATAATTCTTAATTTCTGAAATATTGGGTGTGATAGCCTCTTTCCATTTCCTTAAAATCAGATATCTACCTGCTAAAATAATCATATTGATAATTTTTTTATGATGTTGATTTTGAGTTCCTTCCCACAAAAAGATTATTTGGGTGAATAAATTGCCAAGGTAATTTTAGGGTGTTGTAAGCCCAATGAGCACATCATATGCATCAGATTAGCCCTTGGAAAAGAGCATTTTGGACAAGAGTTAAAAGTGGGATTTCCCCATCTGAATCCCTTCTCAGGTGTATAGTACACCCTATATCAGAGCTTTCCAAACTTGTTATGTTTGTGAAACACTTTTTAGACCTACATCATTTTACGACACAGTAATTCAGTTGTTCTAGCAAGCAGGCATAAATTATATAATAACGTAATGTATTTACAAGTAACAGTATGTATGTGCAAGAAATAAAAAAAAGTTTAATAACACCAATAGCTACTTACTATTTTAATAGGATGTATGAGGTTGATGGGATGAACACAGTTTCTGAATATTTGGTGGAATATTAGATAAAGACACTCGCATTTTATCATCAAGAATTTTAAAGCTTCCACTTCCTATCCATATATCCAGAGCAGGAGTAGCAATGCACGACTGGGAGCTAGCTGAAAAACAAAACACTTTGACTTCTGACTTCAGCTCAGCGTTTAAGCTGCTGCCCTCAGAGCTCTACGAGTCCAACTAACTACTGCCCGCACTGCAAACACACTGCTGTCACACTCACTGACTACACGTGCAGTCACGAGCCGATTAAAAAGATGATCTGTGACCCACTAGGTATCAATCACGTGTCAACCATGTGATATGCGTAGCACACAAGTGGAAAGTCCAAACAAAAATTAAAATTAAAAAGAAATTAGTGCTGAAGCAGGGACACACCTACACACTGCCGCTGACACACTAACGTGTCACGACACACAGTTTGGAAAGCAGTGCCCTATATAATAAGCTTAACATGGGACTCTCTCCAGGTTGAGGACAATGTAGCCCAAGAAACCAGACATATGGACCTTTGAATAAGGGTAACATTTATATTCTCTGAAGGAAATACATTGCTCCAATGTTGAGATATTTCTCTCAAATTGGGTTTACCCTTTTGGAAGATTAGCAGTTGGTACCCAAGTGAAATAGATAAAATACCTTTCTTAGCTAGTGTGACCTAGTTCTCAAATTTTCCCCACGACCATCTGCAACCATATTCCCGGACCACCTTAAAAAAATAATGTCTGACTTGTAGGTAAGCACAAAAATCTTTGTTTGAGGGATTAAATTCAAAGCTCAGTGTATTAAAGGTCTTAATTGCTTGTATCTCTGTATCCAAAAACTGAGAAATCCTACTTAAGCCCGAATTATTCCATCTCTGAAATATGGCTGACTGTATACCTTCTGGGAATTCTGGGTTCCTAAGAATAGTTTGGAATTTAGGGATATTAGCATTGATCCCTAGAAATGAAAGTAACTTCCGCCAGGCTGCTATAGGCGTATATATAGAGATTTTTTTTTAATAACTTTTATTTATTAATAGGCAGAAAAATAGAGTTGACAGTACAAAAATCATTTACATTCCAGTGCAGAAATTACTGAGAAGATTTTCTCAACACATGTATCACAATAAGGTAAAAAGGCACATTCAGGTCAATGTAGTTAAAAAAGAGGGAGATCAGTTTCCCTACAATAGTCCATGGCTTACATTCAGTCTGAAATTCTTCCCTTTATATTAAGGGCAACGTATCTCCATTCTGCCTATAAAACTTTTTTAATTTTTTAAACAGCTACTTAACATCAGTTATCTAGAACACCCCATGCCATCATCTGGCTTACGGGAGATAGAATTTAAAAAGACATTATAAGGATTTTGAACTTTAGTACACATAACTATATACATTCAAGCAAAGTGATTAACAATTAGGGTACACAGTAGTTGAGTTGTGAGGTAACACTAGGGCAATTTCAATCTTTGCAAATATAAATCTCAATACAGTTTACATATTTAGAGTAATCCGTCCATATATTCCATTCACCTCTTATGTTCGCCTCTAACATATATGTTGTATTTTTAAAAGGATATAAAATCTGCCTCTTGGTCGGGAAGTCCACAAACTCTAAATAGAGCCTCCAATTCTCAATGAAACGTGATATTCTTGCAGATACATCAAATAAGGTATCACATTGTTCACGTAATAAATATTTTTCAAAAATACAATAGAGGGCGCTTCATTATGAAGCCATCTATGAAACACACATTTCCTAGCCAACAGTACACCAATAATAAAGAACTTTTTATCCTGTCCTGTGATTGGTAGTTGATCTAGAAACCAAATCTGCGTAAGCATGAGGGTAAGAGGTATGTTTGTTATTTTTGATAGCCAGAATGAATTTAAACATAAAAGGATATCACTAGTGCCAAAAATGCTACCACACAAGCTCCTCCCTAATTGGCAAGATCTCTCAACCAGATCTCAAATAAGAATCAATTAAAAGGCTATGAGGGAGTGCTGGAAAACCCCCAATGGGGGTTTCTAGCTGAAGGTGGAGTCTACAGTCATACCAAATATGGCAACTTGAAATGAGTCGAGAAATTTAAAAAATTAACGCATAGATTTAGAGTTTGGCGTTAGCCGTCAAAACCAGCGTTAGGTGCTCCTAACGCTGGTTTTGGGCTACCGCTGGTATTTAGAGTCAGTCAGGAAAGGGTCTAGCGCTCACTTTGCAGCCGCGACTTTTCCATACCGCAGATCCCCCTATGCCATTTGCGTATCCTATCTTTTCAATGGGATCTTTCTAACGCTGGTATTTAGAGTCTTGGCTGAAGTGAGCGTTAGAAATCTAACGACAAGACTCCAGCCACAGCAAAAAGCCAGGAGTTAAGAGCTTTCTGGGCTAACGCCGGTTCATAAAGCTCTTAACTACTGTGCTCTAAAGTACACTAACACCCATAAACTACCTATGTACCCCTAAACCGAGGTCCCCCCCACATCGCCGCCACTCTAATAATTTTTTTTAACCCCTAATCTGCCGACCACACACCGCCGCAACCTACGTTATCCCTATGTACCCCTAATCTGCTGCCCCTAACACAGCCGACCCCTATATTATATTTATTAACCCCTAATCTGCCACTCCCAATGTCGCCGCCACCTACTACACTTATTAACCCCTAATCTGCTGACCGGACCTCACCGCTACAATAATAAAGTTATTAACCCCTAATCCTCCTCACTCCCGCCTCAATAACCCTATAATAAATAGTATTAACCCCTAATCTGCCCTCCCTAACATCGCCGACACCTAACTTCAAGTATTAACCCCTAATCTGCCGACCAGACCTCACCGCTACTCTATTAAATTTATTAACTCCTAAAGCTGTCTAACCCTAACACCCCCCTAAGTTAAATATAATTTTTATCTAACGAAATAAATTATTAAATAAATTATTCCTATTTAAAGCTAAATACTTACCTGTAAAATAAACCCTAATATAGCTACAATATAAATAATAATTATATTGTAGCTATTTTAGGATTAATATTTATTTTACAGGCAACTTTGTATTTATTTTAACCAGGTACAATAGCTATTAAATAGTTAATAACTATTTAATAGCTACCTAGCTAAAATAATTACAAAATTACCTGTAAAATAAATCCTAACCTAAGTTACAATTAAACCTAACACTACACTATCAATAAATTAATTAAATAAAATACCTACAAATATCTACAATTAAACCTAACACTACACTATCAATAAATTAATTAAATAAAATACCTACAAATAAATACAATTAAATAAACTAACTAAAGTACAAAAAATAAAAAAAGAACTAAGTTACAAAAAATAAAAAAATAATTTACAAACTTTAGAAAAAGATTACAACAATTTTAAGCTAATTACACCTACTCTAAGCCCCCTAATAAAATAACAAAGCCCCCCAAAATAAAAAAAATGCCCTACCCTATTCTAAAATACAAATAGAAAAGCTCTTTTAACTTACCAGCCCTTAAAAGGGCCTTTTGCGGGGCATGCCCCAAAGAATTCAGCTCTTTTGCCTGTAAAAAAAAACATACAATACCCCCCCCCAACATTACAACCCACCACCCACATACCCCTAATCTAACCCAAACCCCCCTTAAATAAACCTAACACTAAGCCCCTGAAGATCTCCCTACCTTATCTTCACCACGCCGGGTATCACCGATCCGTCCAGAGGAGCCTCCGAAGTCTTCATCCAAGCCCAAGCGGGGGCTGAAGAAGTCCATCATCGGGCTGAAGAGGTCCATCATTGGGCTGAAGTCTTGATCCAAGCGGGCGCTGAAGAGGTCCATCATCGGGCTGAAGTCTTCTATCAAGCGGGCGCTGAAGAGGTCCATCATCGGGCTGAAGTCTTCTATCAAGCGGCATCTTCAATCTTCATCCATCCGGAGCGGAGCCAACTTCTTCCAGCCGACGCGGATCCATCCTCTTCTACCGACGCCTACTCGCCGAATGATGGTTCCTTTAAGTGACGTCATCCAATATGGCGTCCCTCGAATTCCGATTGGCTGATAGGATTCTATCAGCCAATCGGAATTAAGGTAGGGAAATTCTATCAGCCAATCAGATTCAAGTTCAATCCGATTGGCTGATCCAATCAACCAATCAGATTGAGCTCGCATTCTATTGGCTGATCGGAACAGTCGGCTGGAAGAATATGGCTCCACTCCACTCCGGATGGATGAAGATTGAAGATGCCGCTTGATAGAAGACTTCAGCCCGATGATGGACCTCTTCAGCGCCCGCTTGGATCAAGACTTCAGCCCGATGATGGACCTCTTCAGCCCGATGATGGACTTCTTCAGCCCCCGCTTGGGCTTGGATGAAGACTTCGGAGGCTCCTCTGGACGGATCGGTGATACCCGGCATGGTGAAGATAAGGTAGGGAGATCTTCAGGGGCTTAGTGTTAGGTGTTAGGTTTATTTAAGGGGGGTTTGGGTTGGATTAGGGGTATGTGGGTGGTGGGTTGTAATGTTGGGGGGGGTATTGTATGTTTTTTTTTACAGGCAAAAGAGCGGAATTCTTTGGGGCATGCCCCGCAAAAGGCCCTTTTAAGGGCTGGTAAGGTAAAAGAGCTTTTCTATTTGTATTTTAGAATAGGGTAGGGCATTTTTTTATTTTGGGGGGCTTTGTTATTTTATTATGGGGCTTAGAGTAGGTGTAATTAGCTTAAAATTGTTGTAATCTTTTTCTAATGTTTGTAAATTATTTTTTTATTTTTTGTAACTTAGTTCTTTTTTTATTTTTTGTACTTTAGTTAGTTTATTTAATTGTATTTATTTATAGGTATTTTATTTAATTAATTTATTGATAGTGTAGTGTTAGGTTTAATTGTAGATATTTGTAGGTATTTTATTTAATTAATTTATTGATAGTGTAGTGTTAGGTTTAATTGTAACTTAGGTTAGCATTTATTTTACAGGTAATTTTGTAATTATTTTAACTAGGTAGCTATTAAATAGTTATTAACTATTTAATAGCTATTGTACCTGGTTAAAATAAATACAAAGTTGCCTGTAAAATAAATATTAATCCTAAAATAGCTGCAATATAATTATTATTTATATTGTAGCTATATTAGGGTTTATTTTACAGGTAAGTATTTAGCTTTAAATAGGAATAATTTATTTAATAAGAGTTAATTTATTTCGTTAGATAAAAATTATATTTAACTTAGGGGGGTGTTAGTGTTAGGGTTAGACTGAGCTTTAGGGGTTAATAAATTTAATAGAGTAGCGGTGAGGTCCGGTCGGCAGATTAGGGGTTAATACTTGAAGTTAGGTGTCGGTGATGTTAGGGAGGGCAGATTAGGGGTTAATACTATTTATTATAGGGTTATTGAGGTGGGAGTGAGGCGGATTAGGGGTTAATAACTTTATTATAGTAGCGGTGAGGTCCGGTCGGCAGATTAGGGGTTAATAAGTGTAGGTAGGTGGCGGCGACGTTGGGGGCGGCAGATTAGGGGTTAATAAATATAATATAGGGGTCGGCGGTGTTAGGGGCAGCAGATTAGGGGTACATAGGGATAACGTAGGTGGCGGCGGTGTACGGAGCGGCAGATTAGGGGTTAAAAAAAATATGCAGTGGTCAGCGATAGCGGGGGCGGCAGATTAGGGGTTAATAAGTGTTAGATTAGGGATGTTAGACTCGGGGCACATGTTAGGGTGTTAGGTGCAGACTTAGGAAGTGTTTCCCCATATTAAACAATGGGGCTGCAATAGGAGCTGAACGCTGCTTTTTTGCAGGTGTTAGGTTTTTTTTCAGCTCAAACGGCCCCATTGTTTCCTATGGGGGAATCGTGCACGAGCACGTTTTTGAAGCTGGCCGCGTCCGTAAGCACCGCTGGTATTGAGAGTTGCAGTGGCGGTAAATAATGATATACGCTCCCTTTTTGGAGCCTAACGCAGCCCTTCTGTGAACTCTAAAAACCGGCGGTATTTAAAAGGTGCGGGAGAAAAAAAGCATGCGTAGCTAACGCACCCCTTTGTTTGCAGAACTCTAAATCTAGCGGATATTTATTCTAAATCCTAAACATACAATATATGCACATATGTCACAATGAATATAAAACTTCTAAAAACTTGCACATAGATTAAATAATGGATAAAACCATAAATGGGGTTCCTCTTAGGTCCTTCAGTATTCTATAAAAACGTTGTATATCCTATACAGACTGATATGTGCCAAGAGATGTTAAATCGGCTAGTAAATAGAGTTATTAGCACAGTGCCCTATGGGCGGCAACCTCTATGAAATTCTTATTATGTTGTTCACAATGCCCTATGTGCGAAAACCTTTAAAACAACTTTAAAACATAAAAATTCATAAAAATTCATAAGTGTGACAAATCCAACTAGTAATGGTGTAAATGCAAAATGAAGATAAATTCAAAATACAAAATTCAAAATAATATGGTACAAATTGATGTCCAAATAAGTGTAAGTTCAAATTGATATCCCAATAAGTCCAAATATATCCAGTGAGATATCCGGGGGTATGTGATTAATCCATTAAAAATAGTGAAAAAGTGCTATATGATATATATATATCAAAAATGAAAAATGAAAAAAGAATGAAAAAAGAATAAAAAATATTTTTAAGGAAAAAAATGCGTTCAGCCAAAAATGTTGTGCTTGTAACAAATGGTGTACACCTAAAAAATGTGAACGTTATCTCACAGAAAATGTCAAACAAAATATTCTTCAAAAATTCTTATATGGACCCGAAATTATTTTCTTAAAATAAATGTTTCCTTAAATGTGATGCTTTATAAATACTTCCTCTATAAGTGTTTCTTTTCCAAGTGAGGCATTCCCATAATAGAAAATCTTCAGTATCCTATACAAGAAATAACCAAAAATAGTGCAATAATGCTACTACAATTTGTGCAGAAATAGGTATTGTACTCACCAAAAATAGAACCTGAGCCGTTATATCAGTAGTCTACGCGTTTCGATCCTA
Organism: Bombina bombina; assembly: GCF_027579735.1. Classification (NCBI taxonomy): domain Eukaryota; kingdom Metazoa; phylum Chordata; class Amphibia; order Anura; family Bombinatoridae; genus Bombina; species Bombina bombina. The sequence goes on from NC_069500.1 coordinate 750,958,069, forward strand.
ATGGACCTTTCTCAAGCCTTTTAATTTTTCATTTTTGATATATATATATCTTTTTGTAGCACTTTTTCACTATTTTTAATGGATTAATTACATACCCCCGGATATCTCACTGGATATATTTGGACTTATTGGGACATCAATTTGAACTTACACTTATTTGGACATCAATTTGTACCATATTATTTTGAATTTTGTATTTTGAATTTATCTTCATTTTGCATTTACACCATTACTAGTTGGATTTGTCACACTTATGAATTTTTATGAATTTTTATGTTTTAAAGTTGTTTTAAAGGTTACCACACATAGGGCATTGTGAACAACATAATAAGAATTTCATAGAGGTTGCCGCCCATAGGGCACTGTGCTAATAACTATTTACTAGCTGATTTAACATCTCTTTGCACATATCAGTCTGTATAGGATATACAAAATTTTTATAGAATACTGAAGGACCTAAGAGGAACCCCATTTATGGTTTTATCCATTATTTAATCTATGTGCAAGTTTTTAGAGGTTTTATATTCATTGTGACATATGTGCATATATTGTATGTTTAGGATTTAGAATAAATATATTTTTTAAATTTCTCGACTCATTTCAATTTGCCATATTTGGTATTCCTGTAGACTCCACCTTCAGCTAGAAACCCCCATTGGGAGTTTTTCCAGTGCTCCCTCATAGCCTTTTTATTGATAGCCAGAATGAGACATGTCCCCAGTAACTACGGATCTTAGGGCAGTACCAAAGGTAATGGAGAAAATCTGGGTATGAGCATTTGCCACAAATATTGGAAATGTTTTTCCTCCATTTGCTCAATCTATTTGGGGTTAGATAATCTTGGTAAATAACTCTTAGTTGGGATTCTTTGAGGTCTGCTGCAAGAGATGCTGACCAGGTTAAATCCAAACTATCATATATAATTTTGGTTGAGTATACTCTATCTATTTTTTTGTTCCACATGCTTAAGAGGCTCTGTTGTATTGCGGGAACTTTGGCTTGTAGTAATGCCTTATAAATCGGGGATATAGCAAAACTGCACATACGAAATTGAGTGGCAGTTGGAGTTAATGGTGTGTTATCCCAAAATGTTTTGCAATACTGTAACATGGTTAATATAATGCCGGAGTTGGAAGTAAACAAATCTATTGGTGTGTGGGATTGAATATGTTCTACATATAGTGTCAAAAGGCAGAACCGATTTGGTGGGGGTGTCTAAAAACTTGCCTATATTGTCTAGGCTCAGAGATTTCCAGGTGTGGAAGACAGGATAAAGTGATCCAGGTATAAATCTAGGGTTTCCAAAAATGGGTAAGTCGCAAGAATGACTGGGGTCCGAATGACTGGGGTCCCAGGTCAGGGTCTTTGCCAGTGATCTCCACCCTAGGAGTATATCTCTAAACATGGGGTGATATTGTATAACAGTTGGTAGCTCTGACAGGGTAGCATGTGGCAAAAAGGAGAGGGACACCTGAGGCAGCAAGGATTCCTCTAAATGGGTAGTAGAAAAGTTGTTGTGTGCCCAATCTCCAGTTCACTGCAAACTTTGCTAGGGAGGCCCAGTTATAATAAAGAAGATTTGGCAGGCCTAGACCCCCTTTCGAATAAGGTAAGTATAGTTTGTTAATGCCTATCCTAGGTTTTCCACCTTTCCAAAGAAAAGTACGGAATATACAATTAAGGATTGATACATCTTTCCGCCTCAGCAGGAGGGGAAGCATTTGCATTGGATATAAAAGCTTGGGCAATACAATCATTTTGATAATATGTACTCTGCCCATCAGGGAGAGCGATAAATTATGCCAGGTGGTCAAGTCAGTTCTAATTTGATGAATTATAGGGGTCATGTTATGCTGATACGACTGCTGTGGGTTGGCTGATATTTGAATGACCAGATAGGTTAAGTGGGTGCTTACAGTAAGAAAAGGGTATTATGTTGCTGTATCTACTGTTTTGTGATTTAACCATAGAATCTCGGATTTTGATATGTTTATTTTGTAACCAGAAAATTCCCCAAATAACTGGATCGAGTCTAAAATTAGTGGTCCATGGATTTTTGTGTCTGATATAAAAAGGAGCAGCCCTGTCGGGTTCCTCTCTGAAGGCATACAGGGGGGAGAGTAAAGGTTGTTAATCAGTAAATAAGCGACAGGATAAGAGTAAATATTTTTAAGGAAGGTGGTGAAATGACCTGACATTACGAAATTTCCCATAGTAAGAAACATATGTTCCCATTCCACCCTATCGAAGGCCTTTTCTGCATCCAAGGACAGCAGGAAGGCCTCCAGGAGGTTATGGACTGTGCCATCACGCTTTGCCAGCCAGTAATGGGTGACAGCATGAAGGATCCTACAGATGTTGGCAACCGAAGATCGGTTGGCAGTAAAGCCCATTTGATCTGGATGCAGAACGTGTGGTAAAATATGTTTCAACCGGTTGGCCAATAATTTTGTCAATAATTTGTAATCGACATTCAGGAGAGATATAGGCCAATACAATTCTGGGAGTGTGGGGTCTCTGCTTGCTTTGTGCATGACCAAGATGTTTGTAGTGGAAAAGTTAGTTGAAGATTTACTTTGTTTTGTGAAATAAAGGCCAAATAATGAGGTTAACACCGGGGAGATTTGGTCACACAAAAGTCTGTAAAATTCAGTAGGGAGTCTGTCTGGGCCTGGGGTTTTCCTGAGGGCAAGTGTTTTAATTGTTTGTTTGATCTCATCTTGGGAAATTGGGTCATTTAAGTTGTCTAACTGGTCAGTAGTTATTTTGGGGAGGGTGACTTTTCCCCAAAACTTTCTCTGAGCATCTTTTTGGGCTGGTTGTAATTGATATAGTGTAGAGTAGTATTCCACAAATTCTGATACTATGTCTGATGGGTTATTTTACAGTTGGTCTCATCTCTTGAGTGCTGAAAGTCCTCTATTTGCTTGTTTAATTTTAACCAAAGAGGCCAGAAATTTCCCGGATTTATTACCATGTCTCAAAATTTTTCCCTGATTTCTATTTTCCTGACATATAGTGTTTTGCAATTGGAAGGTGTCTCTCTCCTTCCTCTCCGCAAAGTAAGAACATCTGTGAGTTGAAGTAGGGAACTGACAGTAGAGTGAGTATTTTTTTGACAACCTATTGTTATAATGTTCCTCTCTGCTGTTTTGTAGGCGTTTCTGCTTAGTAAGGTATGGTATTATGTCACCCCTGAGGACTGCTTTGGCTGTCTCCCAGAACACTTCTGGGGTTTCTAAGTTGAGGCTATTATTGGCTACAAAGTCATCCCATTGTCAAATACATATTGAAGTCAGGATATTTTATAAGGTGAATTGGGAAGAGAAACACTTGTTTATTGGTGGGATTGGAGGAGGGTCATAGAGATAGGGGCATGATCTGAGCTTGTGATGTTATAAATCTTGGTTTCTGTAATCAGAAGGTCCAGAGAACCTGAAGTGAGAAAGAGATCTATTCAGGACAACGTACTATGGGCTTGGGAGGCGCAAGTAAAATCTCTACTTGTGGGGTTTTGTCTCCTCCAGATATCCTGCACTCCTAATGAGGTATAAAAAAGGTCAAATACTTTAAGGGGAATACAGTCATATCTCTTGTAGGTTTCTTTGGGGCAGAGCTTGTTGGATCCCTAAATCTATAAAGTGCTGGGTTTGGTGTTAGGTTGAAATCACCGGCAATAATAAATTTAGTATCTAGGAATGTAGCTAAGGAATTGGTCAAGTTTTGCCAAAATTTAGGGTCTCATTGATTGGGGCCATAGACATTGCACAGGGTGTACCGTATATATAGATTTAAGTTGTTTTACATTCTTAGGTATTATCTTCTGGTCACAATGTATCAGAGAAACCGAAACAAGTGGGTAAATAATATTACTTTCATGATCCATAAAGATCAAGTTATAGGTGCGTATATCAGGTAGCGCCATGCCTCCAAATGTCTTAAGTAAAAACAGTTTATTAAGTGAAATTCTCGGTTTTTTGTTTTGCCAAATAAAACTTCGAAGGGAAGCATTTAAATCTCTTATATCTTTCCTCTTAAAAAACAACTGGAATGTTTTGCAGAACATTTAAGATCTTTGGCAGAAGAACCATTTTAATTAAGGCTATCCTATCCGAGATGGAGAGTGAAAGATTCTGCCAATTTTTCATATAGTCTTTAACTTTATCAAGCACAGGGGGAATATTCAGATTATACCATATTTCTGATTGGAGAGATATATGAAAACCTAAATATCTGAAAGACTCAGATTAAAGTTTTAAAATGAATCACATCTGCAGAATCCCTATTTTTCCTGATCCATAGGATTTCTGATTTAGAGGTATTAACTTTATATCCAGAAAAAGACCCGAATAGCTCAATAAACAATAAGACTTTTGGAATATCTTGGTGTTAGACATATAGAGAAGGATATCATCCGATTATAATGCAATCTTTAATTCTTTGTGTCCAACTTTAATGCCATTCTGATATTGTCTAATCATGATAGCGAGGGGTTCAATTGAAATATTAAACAAAAACGGGGATAGGGGACATCCATGGCATGTGCCTCTATTCAGAATTATCTCAGGAGATAGATTATTGTTCACAACTAATTTTGTGCGAGGAGTCATATATAAATTATAGATAAAACTTACAATGTTCTCTTTAAACCCAAATTTAAGTAAGGAGAAAATCAGATGGTCATAGTGGACAGAATAAAATGTTTTTTCAGCATCAATCAATATAATCGCTAGGTCTGAAGACTTTGCTTTTTCCTGTCCTGGGAGTCCCTCTAAAAAATTATGGTAGTCAATTGTTAAGAATACTTCCATGATTTTAGCAGCAGAGTTTCTTTTATGCATAAATCCTCCTTGATCTTTATGAATAATATTGGGTAGTACAATTTGTAAACGACTAGCAAGAATGGAAGTAAGTAGTTTATAGTCATAATTGAAAAGTGCTATGGGTCTATATGAATCTTTTTTTGTAGGATCCTTCCCCTGTTTAAAAATTAGCGTGGTCATAGAGGCAGTGAAGCTTGGGGGAATAGGTTTACTCTCAATGTAGAAATAATTAAGACACAACCTGTGCAGGAAACTCAGCGTCAACTAAGACTCCGGAAATTACGAATTTGCATCATCGGACGTACCTTTGCGGCAAAAAAAATTCTTGCGCCAAGAATGACGCAATAAACTTTGGCATTTTGCGCCCTCACGAGCCTAATTTTGCCCACAAATTTTAATGAAAAAACAGTCAATTGAAAAAAGACTATACCCCAGGTAAGAAAAATATTTTCCCAAATATGAAACTGATAGTCTGCAAAAGGAAATGTACATAAACCTGACTCATGGCAAATATAAGTACAATACATATATTTAGAACTTTATATTAAAACATAAAGTGCCAAACCATAGCTGAGAGTGTCTTAAGTAATGAAAACATACTTACCAAAAGACACCCATACACATATAGCAGATAGCCAAACCAGTACTGAAACGGTTATCAGTAGAGGTAATGGAATATGAGAGTAGATCGTCGATCTGAATAAGGGAGGTAGGAGATGAATCTCTACGGCCGATAACAGAGAACCTATGAAATAGATCTCCTATGAGGAAAACCATTGCATTCAATAGGTGATACTCCCTTCACAACCCTCTGACATTCGCTGTACTCTGAGAGGAATCAGGCTTCAAAATGCTGAGAAGCGCATATCAACATAGAATCTAAGCACAAACTTACTTCACCACCAAAGTTTGTAAAACTGAATTGTGGGTGTGGTGAGGGGTGTATTTATAGGCATTTTGAGGTTTGGGAAACTTTGCCCCTCCTAGTAGGATTGTATATCCCATACGTCACTAGCTCATGGACTCTTGCCAATTACATGAAAGAAAAGCTTTTCAAGATATGGAACGATATTTTGAGCTAAGATTCTATAAAACTCATTTGGAATAGCTTCTGGGCCCTGGTGCTTTATTCAATGATAGATCTTGGATAGCTTTTTTAATTTCAATCTCAGTAATGGGAGCATTTATGTTAATAGCTGATTCGCTGGATAAAGTAGGGTTTATAATCCTTCTGCCAAAATCATCCCTATGTTGCAGATTAGATTCCTTAGCAGAATATAAGTTATTGTAATATTTAGTAAAATCTTTCAACACTTCTTCTGAGGTTGTAGCATATTTGCCCTGAATTAGCAGAAGACTAAATTCAGCCTGTTGTCACATTCACCAGGTTCTATATATGCTAAGCTATTGTTTATTTTGGTTGCCATGCCAACTGACCATTTTGTAAACCATATGTTTTTCTCTCTTTTTGCATCTTATCTGTGAGGTCATTGTTTACTTTTGTCTCTATGACTACCAATTACTTGTGAACACCTACAGGTGTGATCAATTAATGACTAGACCTATCAGAGAATGTTTGTTACCCTTTATATAGCAAGTGTATTTGAATTGTTTGTACCATAGCCTGAGGAAACAGCCATTTGAAGGCTGAGAAACGCGTTACTTTTTAACAAAGAACATTTTTATTATACACTTGCTCTTTTACTATTCATTGGTCTCTGTGGTGTATTACATTAATACACCATTGGTTTTTTTTTTTGGCCTCTTTGGAACAGGTTTTCTGCTGCCTGCTGCTTGCTGATGTTTTCAATCAGCTGGGCGGCTTCGAAGTCCCAGCCTGCTGTTATTGCACCTGGAGGTGCTCCCTTCCTTTAAGTGCAATCAATCTATTTCCTTATTGCCCTTGTTCCAACGTTACTGGGCTAAGGTTGTTTGCTCTTTGTGTCTATACAGGTCATAGGAGTGCTCTCTCAAGGTATCTTTGACCGGACATCATTGCTGGTTGCATACAGTGAGCTGGACCACTCTGAAGTTCCAGTCTGCCCCACTAGCACCGCTGGGTGCTACACCTTTGTGAGTATAATTTCACATCCTGCACCATTTTTCATTTGTTTTGGTGGTACTAGGCCATGATGGCGCCTCTGTTCTTTTTCTGCAGAACACTCACCAGGTTGTTGCAGATTGGCCCCCGGCCGAGTCTCCACACTCATCAAACCCCTCATACTTGTTACTCTAATCTATGGGCAGCGGAGCAATCTAGTCAACACTGAGCATGCCCATGCGATAGACGAAATGTGGGTGTAACCAAACTGCTGATTTGGCTCTCATGTCTACATTTAGCCACCAATAAGCAAGGGTACCCCAGTTTCTGAACCAAAAATTGACTTTACATTCCTGTTTTTTAAATAAAGATAGCAAGAGAAGGAAGAACAATTGATGAAAGGAGTAAATTAGAATGTTCCTTAAAATTGCATGCTCTATCTGAATCATGAAACAATTTGGGTTTAGCATCCTGTTAATATGTTTACAGACTTATCGGAAAACTGTTGTTGCAATGTCCCCTTATGACATGAATTATTTTTTAAAACCATTAGTGAATGGTTATTTGGGGATTTTCTAAAGTTTTTGAATGAGTTTGAATTAGAAAACAACATGAAACCCATTGCAATGTGCACAAGAATGAGCCTAAAACATAAGTAAAGAGCTATGTGTCGACATGAGATCACAGACAAGATGCATGCTTTAACTCCATTTTAAAGGGAGATGAAACCCAAAATGTTTCTTTCATGATTCAGATAGATTCAGATAGAGAATACAATTTTAAACAACATTTCAATTTACTTCTATTATTTAATTTGCTTAATTCTTTAGATTTCCTTTCTTGAAGAAATATCAATGCTCATGGGTGAGCCAATCACACAAGGCATGTGCTTTTCAACAAAGGATATAAAGAGACTGAAGCAAATTAGATAATAGAATTCCATTGGAAAGTTGTTCAAAAGTGCATGATCTATCTAAATCATGAAAAAAATAAATGGGTTTAATGTCCTTTTAAGTAGCTAAATGTCCAGAATATGAATGCTTGGATCAGAATCATGACCCAAGTAGCATGTACCTTAAATCTGCTGCTATTATCCTCACTTTCATGTAGTGTGATTCAAAAATAATGACCCACATGTGTGCACAGTAAAGAGGAAATACGGAAAAGAGCACTTGGTTTAGTTGCTATATGTATGTGGCAGCCAGCAGTGGCGGTTCTAGACACATTTTACTGGGGGGGCCAAGGTGGGGCCAGTGTTTAATCAGAGGGGCACATTAAAAAAAACGAAACAAATTATATTGTGCTGCCTGGGTCCGAGAACAAAATTACCCCCTCTTCCCAAACACACTTCTACCTGTTTAACTCCAACCATAATACTACATCAAATTTTTATAAAAGCAAAATAGAAAATCCCAGGGTTTACTGTAAACAGGCACTGAGAAATCACACTGTAAGTGGCACACTCAAGGATTTGACACTCAGACAGGCTGGTTTGATTAAACAAGTAACCAACTGTCTAGCTACTATGCCAACATGGCATTAGAAAGAAACAAGCACTTGGTGAAATGTTTTTTATTAACTATTTTTGAGGTGATTGGAAAACAAATGTTAATTTGTTTAAAAAATGTAAGACTTGGCTAATTTGTGATTTTATAGCAACACATCAAAATTGTCAAGGTGTTTACTGTCCACTTAGTTGTATGGAGATTAGAATACAGGACACAAAAACTACTGATAAGAGTAGACAGCAGGGGCAGAACTACCATTGGTGCAGCAGGTGTAGTGGGACGAGGGCCCAAGTGCTGATAGCCCCTAAGCAGCCAGTCTATACATAGGTGTGTGCTGAACCATTACAATCATAAGGCAGGGGAGTCTTTTATTAGTGCAGGTTGCAGGTCTATCAATCCTCCAAATAATTCTAAAGAGCAGCATGTATATTATTAATATTGCTTACTACTGTTAACTTTGGGGGCCCCCAACATTTTTTTGCAGCAGGGTCCTCTGTTTAATAATTCTTCTATTGGTAGGCAGATCAATGGATACAATAGAAAACAAAGTCATTTGGCATACACATACACACACAGGCATACACCAACTATACATACACACACACACACACACACACAAACTATACACAAACTATATACATACACACACAGGCATACACCAACTACACACACACACACACACACACAAACTATACACAAACTATACACATACACACACAGGCATACACCAACTACACATACACACACACACACACACACAAACAGGCATACACCAACTACACATACACACACCCACACAAACTATACACATACACACACACAAACTATACACATACAAACACAGGCATACACCAACTATACATACACACACACACATAAACTATACACATACACACACACAAACTATACACATACACACACAGGCATACACCAACTATACATGCACAAACTATACACACACACAGGCACACAACAACTATACATACACACACAAACTATACACATACACACACAGGCATACACCAACATACATACACACACACACAAACTATACACATACACACACAGGCACACACCAACTATACATACACAAACTATACACACACACACAGGCATACACCAACTATACATACACACACACACAAACTATACACATACACACACACACACACACACAAACTATACACATATAAACACAGGCATACACCAACTACACATACACACACACAAACTATACACATACACACACACACACACACAAACTATACACATACACACAGGCATACACCAACTATACATACACAAACTATACACACACACACAGGCATACACCAACTATACATACACACACACAAACTATACACATACACACACAGGCATACACCAACATACATACACACACACAAATTATACACATACACACACAGGCATACACCAACATACATACACACACACACAAACTATACACATACACACACAGGCACACACCAACTATACATACACAAACTATACACATACACACACACACACAGGCACACACCAACTATACATACACACACACAAACTATACACATACACACACAGGCATACACCAACTATACATACACACACACAAACTATACACACACACACAGGCATACACCAACTATACATACACACACACAAACTATACACATACACACACAGGCATACACCAACATACATACACACACAAACTATACACATACACACACAGGCATGCACCAACTATACATACACAAACTATACATATATACACACACACACAGGCATACACCAACTGTACATACACACACACACACACACACACACACACATACTATACACATACACACACAGGCATACACAAACTATACATACTCAAACATACACCAACTATACATACACACACAGGTATACACCAACTATACATGCACAGGCATACACCAACTATACATACACACACACAAACTATACACATACACACACACACAAACTATACACATACACACACAGGCATACACCAACTATACATGCACAGGCATACACCAACTATACATACGCACACACAAACTATACACATACACACACACACACACACACACACACACACAGGCATACACCAACTATACATACGCACACACAAACTATACACATACACACACACAAACTATACACACACACAGGCATACACAGGCATACACCAACTATACATACACACAAAAACATAGTTAGATCGTAACTTAGAGTTAGAGACTGAGTAGAGAACAGACAGACAGGCAGGACCAGGAGAGCTGAGACTGAGGGGAGGGCAGACTGACATCGATTTTTGTTTTCACTGCATGCAATGCTAGCTACAGTTACTTTCAAGTTTATTGACATAGACTAAGGCAGCCGCAGCACTTTACTCCTACCCTAGTACAACCTGAGTTAAGACTCAGGCAGCAGGGGCTGCACGGCAGCACTTTACTCCTATCCTCCTACCCGTCCCTACCTGAGTAATGAGTTAGGCTCCTCGAGAACGCACCAGCACCGTTAGATGATGATGATCACTGATCAGTGTGTGAGTCAGACTAAGTCTCCAAGCCGGGCCCGGCTGCCGTCCTGCCCACACTTCTTCTAAGTTCTGGGAATGTTCTACTTTCTCACACCTCACCTAACCGCGGCAAGGGAGATCAGTTCACGTGCGTGAGCGTGAAGCCATGTGTGCCCTAAGTTCTAACACAGACACTAGCTGGTCACGTGACTCTGCACAGTCAAACTCAAAATATATATTTTTTTAATAAATCACATATTTGGGCAGCTGCGGCCCCTGGGCCTGTATACTGTATAATATTAACAGTATATATTATTATGTATAACTAAAATAATATTATTTCAGACACCATTTCAGGCACCTTTTCAGGGGGGGCCGGGGACATTTTTATAGGGGCACCGGCCCCTGTAGGCCCCCCTGTAGAACCGCCCCTGGCAGCCAGGCTCTTCTATTGTTGGGTGAATGTCTGGTTAATGAATGGTAAATCAAACATTCCATTAAGCATGTTTCTTCTAATAGTTAGTTAAAAAAAACACATTAAAAATAGTGACATTTAACATTTGAATATTATATTTGAACAAAAAAAATGGAATGTTGGCCCTTACTGTGTAAGTCTTAAGAGAATAAGCATTCAAATGTTACCTAATACCTAAATAACTCTCAACAGGGAAATGTCCTTTGCAGGGGCACACGTTATAATGTTCTACTAAGATTCAGCATTTTTAAATAAATGTGGCTAACAAATGTGCTGAAACATATGCATATGTATTCTCAATGCAAAACAGGTAAGAGTGTAACAACCCAGTATGAAGCATAATGTGACCTAGTACTGGATCCTAATGAATTCTAGATGTCCTAAATTTAATTTTATCAGCGGAACACTCAAGTGCACCCCCTGTTGCTCAGGTGTCCATAGGTAATAACCTTTAGTTATTTCCCCTGCTTCTTTGAATGCCTTTTATTTTACCCAAACTACAGCTTTGAGCATGCGCTACAAATGAGGTAGATCAGTTTTACTATTGCACGAACCAGAGGGGACCTATCTTTTTACCAGCTGTCCTTTGAATATGAAGCACGTTTTGCTGTGAGGCATTGACCAACCACCTATCTGCATTTCCATTCAAAATCAGAATAGACCAATAATTTATCATTTAACAGATTCTCCAACTGTTATAATTATACAGTACAATATATTCCTCCTTAAAACACGCCAAGATGGTCATTTAGAAAATGTAATCTCACGCTGAGAAACATGATACCTTACCATAATGCAAAATCTTCACACAGCTTTATGACTGAGAACTTCATCTAATTCTGACATTCTGATAGGGAGATTGATTTGTTTATGCTGAAATAAGCATAAATAATAAGCTACATGGGTAAATACTTATATTCAGCTTGCCTCAGGGACCTGAGTATATGCCTTAAAGGACCAGTCAACATAGTAGATTTGCATAATCAACAAATGCAAGATAACAAGACAATGCAATAGCACTTAGTTTGAACTTCAAATGAGTAGTAGATTTTTTTTTCTGACAATTTTAAAAGTTATGTCTATTTCCACTCCCCCTGTACCATGTGACAGCCATCAGCCAATCACAAATGCATACACGTACCATGTGACAGGCATTAGCCAATCACAAATGCATACACACTTTATTCTGCACATGCTCAGTAGGAGCTGGTGACTCAAAACATTTAAATATAAAAAGACTGTACATATTTTGTTAATGGAAGCAAATTGGAAAGTTGTTCAAAATTGCAGCTCTATCTGAATAATGAAAGTTTTATTTTGACTTGAGTGTCCCTTTAAAGGGAAAGTGTCATGTGAGCCTACCTCAGTTTACTCTCATGAAAAGGGGCCATATTTCAACAAACTATACCAAGAGAAAGACACCAGTTTGGTAACAGAAGTAAATTGGATTTTGTTTTTAAATTGTATGTTGTATCTGAATCAATAAAATGTTATTTTGACTTTTATGTCCGTATAACTAGATTTTTCTCTTTTTCCTAATTTTTCTCATAGGGATTCTGATGGAAGTTAAAGGGACAGTGTACACCAATTATCATATAACTGCATGTAATAGATACTACTATAAAGAAGAATGTGCACAGATATTGGTCTAAAAATCCAGTATAAAAACTTTTAAAAACGTATTTAGAAGCTCCCAGTTTAGCACTGTTGATGGGGTTAGGCTGGGACACCCAGTGAAAGGGGCTGGGAAAGCAGGGCGAGCAGACACTCCCCCCTCCCCTTCATGTGAAAAGACAGATTACATAAACAGGAGCAAGCAGGAGTCTGTTGACTTCAGTCTACATCTGATACTTTGGGGCTTGCTTAGGAGTCTGAAAATCAGCACAATGTTATTAAAAAATAAGCATTACTATACATTGTTTAAAAAACACTCTTAATGTCCCTTTAATGCTGATTGTAAAATAAGAAGTGCAGAAGAATGCACTATAATTTACCTCTAAAAAAATGGATTTTCTCATTCTCAGAGGTGGAATTGAACACAATAGACAGCTCAAGGCTGTCCCTGCTACACATATTTTAAAAATTGGCTTCAGCACGTAGCATTTGTAACACAAGGCACTTTATACTAATGTTATGACTGTGGCTAGCCTTGTCTTCTCAAGAAGCAATCCCGGATTGGCTCCTACAAATTGGTAGGTGGGGTTTAGCTATTGAATAGCAATTGCAGAAAAACAAAATGTTAATTTGTTCTAAACATTTTAAAACTTGGCATATAGGAAGGCAGCACTAATATCTTGTAATTTCAAGATGTGTAATGTCCCTTTAAACATCCTTGGTATGATCCCTGGTCTTATAGAGAATGCCCAATCATCAGATATATAACATATTTTTTTTTATAAACATTTTTTATTGAAGTTTCAAAGAAATACAATATACAGTGTACGCTCATCAGCGGAAAATAATACAGAACACCACAAATAATTGTTGCGACATGATGGTCATTCTAAAAGGGAAAACAGAGAAAACAACTCCACCTCACAAGTCTGTGCTAATAATAAAGTTTTGGGCTATAAAAAGGGAGAACTTACCCATCTGAAATATCAAACAACATGTTTAGGTTTAGTGCATTTGTAAACATAAAAGAATAACTATGTGAGGTGAGCATGCGTAGATGACATCACATAGAGTGCCCTGATGATGTGGAAAAGGAACTATGAGCTACATAAAATGGAACTTCATTTTTGTTGTATTAACTTAGAGAAGGTCCCCACGTCTGTATTCAAAATATTCTTTACCTTTCTATTGTAATAATAGAAAGAAGTGGGAAGTTACCTTATGTAACGGCCACTCTTAGGCCATGAGAAATAGAGAGAAGGGAGAAAAAGCAGCGGGAAAGAGCCGCTCACATTATAGAAGGAAATAGAGAGAGTGTTATGAGAGGGTAGATAGTGTGAGTAGAGGGATAATTATATCAATTTGTAGGTGTCTAAGGTCAGGGACTAAAGCTGCTTGTTGTGTGATCCATTACCTCTAACTACAGGGAGTGCAGAATTATTAGGCAAATGAGTATTTTGACCACATCATCCTCTTTATGCATGTTGTCTTACTCCAAGCTGTATAGGCTCCAAAGCCTACTACCAATTAAGCATATTAGGTGATGTGCATCTCTGTAATGAGAAGGGGTGTGGTCTAATGACATCAACACCCTATATCAGGTGTGCATAATTATTAGGCAACTTCCTTTCCTTTGGCAAAATGGGTCAAAAGAAGGACTTGACAGGCTCAGAAAAGTCAAAAATAGTGAGATATCTTGCAGAGGGATGCAGCACTCTTAAAATTGCAAAGCTTCTGAAGCGTAATCATCGAACAATCAAGCGTTTCATTCAAAATAGTCAACAGGGTCGCAAGAAGCGTGTGGAAAAACCAAGGCGCAAAATAACTGCCCATGAACTGAGAAAAGTCAAGCGTGCAGCTGCCAAGATGCCACTTGCCACCAGTTTGGCCATATTTCAGAGCTGCAACATCACTGGAGTGCCCAAAAGCACAAGGTGTGCAATACTCAAAGACATGGCCAAGGTAAGAAAAGCTGAAAGACGACCACCACTGAACAAGACACACAAGCTGAAACGTCATGACTGGGCCAAGAAATATCTCAAGACTGATTTTTCTAAGGTTTTATGGACTGATGAAATGAGAGTGAGTCTTGATGGGCCAGATGGATGGGCCCGTGGCTGTATTGGTAAAGGGCAGAGAGCTCCAGTACGACTCAGACGCCAGCAAGGTGGAGGTGGAGTACTGGTTTGGGCTGGTATCATCAAAGATGAGCTTGTGGGGCCTTTTCGGGTTGAGGATGGAGTCAAGCTCAACTCCCAGTCCTACTGCCAGTTTCTGGAAGACACCTTCTTCAAGCAGTGGTACAGGAAGAAGTCTGCATCCTTCAAGAAAAACATGATTTTCATTCAGGACAATGCTCCATCACACGCGTCCAAGTACTCCACAGCGTGGCTGGCAAGAAAGGGTATAAAAGAAGAAAATCTAATTACATGGCCTCCTTGTTCACCTGATCTGAACCCCATTGAGAACCTGTGGTCCATCATCAAATGTGAGATTTACAAGGAGGGAAAACAGTACACCTCTCTGAACAGTGTCTGGGAGGCTGTGGTTGCTGCTGCATGCAATGTTGATGGTGAACAGATCAAAACACTGACAGAATCCATGGATGGCAGGCTTTTGAGTGTCCTTGCAAAGAAAGGTGGCTATATTGGTCACTGATTTGTTTTTGTTTTGTTTTTGAATGTCAGAAATGTATATTTGTGAATGTTGAGATGTTATATTGGTTTCACTGGTAAAAATAAATAATTGAAATGGGTATATATTTGTTTTTTGTTAAGTTGCCTAATAATTATGCACAGTAATAGTCACCTGCACACACAGATATCCCCCTAAAATAGCTAAAACTAAAAACAAACTAAAAACTACTTCCAAAAATATTCAGCTTTGATATTAATGAGTTTTTTGGGTTCATTGAGAACATGGTTGTTGTTCAATAATAAAATTAATCCTCAAAAATACAACTTGCCTAATAATTCTGCACTCCCTGTACATTATCTAATCTGAACATTCAATCAAGGCAATAACCAGTACAGTAAAGTAAAAGAAGATGCATCCCCTAACATAGTTACTTATATACAATCATAGAACATTGCATGCAAACATTTAAAAACCATATATTAGCCCACCTCATTGCAATGGTGGAAACCATTTACATACATAGGCGTAGATTTGGAGTTCGGCGGTAAAAGGGCTGTTAACGCTCCGCAGGCTTTTTTCTGGCCGCACCATAAATTTAACTCTGGTATCGAGAGTTCAAACAAATGCTGCGTTAGGCTCCAAAAAAGGAGCGTAGAGCATTTTTACCGCAAATGCAACTCTCGATACCAGAGTTGCTTACGGACGCGGCCGGCCTCAAAAACGTGCTCGTGCACGATTCTCCCATAGGAAACAATGGGGCTGTTTGAGCTGAAAAAAAACCTAACACCTGCAAAAAAGCAGCGTTCAGCTCCTAACGCAGCCCCATTGTTTCCTATGGGGAAACACTTCCTACGTCTGCACCTAACACTCTAACATGTACCCCGAGTCTAAACACCCCTATCCTTACACTTATTAACCCCTAATCTGCCGCCCCCCGCTATCGCTGACCCCTGCATATTTTTTTTAACCCCTAATCTGCCGCTCCGTAAACCACCGCTACTTACATTATCCCTATGTACCCCTAATCTGCTGCCCTAACATCGCCGACCCCTATATTATATTTATTAACCCCTAATCTGCCCCCCTCAACGTCGCCGACACCTGCCTACACTTATTAACTCCTAATCTGCCGAGCGGACCTGAGCGCTACTATAATAAAGTTATTAACCCCTAATCCGCCTCACTAACCCTATCATAAATAGTATTAACCCCTAATCTGCCCTCCCTAACATCGCCGACACCTACCTTCAATTATTAACCCCTAATCTTCCGAGCGGAGCTCACCGCTATTCTAATAAATGTATTAACCCCTAACGCTAAGTCTAACCCTAACCCTAACACCCCCATAACTTAAATATAATTTACATCTAACGAAATTAATTAACTCTTATTAAATAAATGATTCCTATTTAAAGCTAAATACTTACCTGTAAAATAAATCCTAATATAGCTACAATATAAATTATAATTACATTGTAGCTATATTAGGATTAATATTTATTTTACAGGCAACTTTGTAATTATTTTAACCAGGTACAATAGCTATTAAATAGTTAAGAACTATTTAATAGTTACCTAGTTAAAATAATAACAAATTTACCTGTAAAATAAATCCTAACCTAAGATATAATTAAACCTAACACTACCCTATCAATAAAAAAATTAAATAAACTACCTACAATTACCTACAATTAACCTAACACTACACTATCAATAAATTAATTAAACACAATTCCTACAAATAAATACAATTAAATAAACTAGCTAAAGTACCAAAAATAAAAAAGAACTAAGTTACAAAAAATAAAAAAATATTTACAAACATAAGAAAAATATTACAACAATTTTAAACTAATTACACCTACTCTAAGCCCCCTAATAAAATAACAAAGCCCCCCAAAATAAAAAATTCCCTACCCTATTCTAAATTAAAAAAGTTACAAGCTCTTTTACCTTACCAGCCCTGAACAGGGCCCTTTGCGGGGCATGCCCCAAGAATTTCAGCTCTTTTGCCTGTAAAAGAATAAATACAATACCCCCCCCCCCAACATTACAACCCACCACCCACATACCCCTAATCTAACCCAAACCCCCCTTAAATAAACCTAACACTAAGCCCCTGAAGATCTTCCTACCTTGTCTTCACCATCCAGGTTCACCGATCCGTCCTGAAGAGCTCCTCCGATGTCCTGATCCAAGCCCAAGCGGGGGCTGAAGAGGTCCATGATCCGGTCAAAGTCTTCATCCAAGCGGGGCAGAAGAGGATCTTCCATCCGATTGAAGTCATCATCCAGGCGGCATCTTCTATGGTCTTCCATCCGGAGCGAAGCGGCAGGATCCTGAAGACCTCCAGCGCGGAACATCCATCCGGACCGACGACTGAACGACGAATGACTGTTCCTTTAAGGGACGTCATCCAAGATGGCGTCCCTCGAATTCCGATTGGCTGATAGGATTCTATCAGCCAATCGGAATTAAGGTAGGAATTTTCTGATTGGCTGATGGAATCAGCCAATCAGAATCTAGTTCAATCCGATTGGCCGATCCAATCAGCCAATCAGATTGAGCTTGCATTCTATTGGCTGTTCCGATCAGCCAATAGAATGCGAGCTCAATCTGATTGGCTGATTGGATCAGCCAATCGGATTGAACTTGATTCTGATTGGCTGATTCCATCAGCCAATCAGAAAATTCCTACCTTAATTCCGATTGGCTGATAGAATCCTATCAGCCAATCGGAATTCGAGGGACGCCATCTTGGATGACGTCCCTTAAAGGAACCGTCATTAGTCGGGAGACAACGGAAGAAGAGGATGGATCCGCGTCGCCTGCTTCAAGATGGACCCGCTCCGCACCGGATGGAAGAAGATCGAAGATGCCGCTTGGAGAAGATGTTTGCCGGTCCGGATGTCCTCTTCTTGCCGGATAGGAGGAAGACTTTGGAGCCTCTTCTGGACCTCTTCAGCACCGGATTATGGATCGCCAACCCCCGCTTGGGTTGGATGAAGATGTTGGAGCCAGGACGGATCGGTGATACCTGGATGGTGAAGACAAGGTAGGAAGATCTTCAGGGGCTTAGTGTTAGGTTTATTTAAGGGGGGTTTGGGTTAGATTAGGGGTATGTGGGTGGTGGGTTGTAATGTTGGGGGGGGGGTATTGTATTTATTCTTTTACAGGCAAAAGAGCTGAAATTCTTGGGGCATGCCCCGCAAAGGGCCCTGTTCAGGGCTGGTAAGGTAAAAGAGCTTGTAACTTTTTTAATTTAGAATAGGGTAGGGAATTTTTTATTTTGGGGGGCTTTGTTATTTTATTAGGGGGCTTAGAGTAGGTGTAATTAGTTTAAAATTGTTGTAATATTTTTCTTATGTTTGTAAATATTTTTTTATTTTCTGTAACTTAGTTCTTTTTTATTTTGTGTACTTTAGCTAGTTTATTTAATTGTATTTATTTGTAGGAATTGTGTTTAATTAATTTATTGATAGTGTAGTGTTAGGTTAATTGTAGGTAATTGTAGGTAGTTTATTTAATTATTTTATTGATAGGGTAGTGTTAGGTTTAATTATATCTTAGGTTAGGATTTATTTTACAGGTAAATTTGTTATTATTTTAACTAGGTAACTATTAAATAGTTCTTAACTATTTAATAGCTATTGTACCTGGTTAAAATAAATACAAAGTTACCTGTAAAATAAATATTAATCCTAAAATAGCTATAATATAATTATAATTTATATTGTAGCTATATTAGGATTTATTTTACAGGTAAGTATTTAGCTTTAAATAGGAATCATTTATTTAATAAGAGTTAATTTATTTTGTTAGATAAAAATTATATTTAAGTTAGGGGGGTGTTAGTGTTAGGGTTAGACTTAGCTTTAGGGGTTAATCAATTTATTAGAATAGCGGTGAGCTCCGCTCGGCAGATTAGGGGTTAATAATTGAAGTTAGGTGTCGGCGATGTTAGGGAGGGCAGATTAGGGGTTAATACTATTTATGATAGGGTTAGTGAGGCGGATTAGGGGTTCATAACTTTATTATAGTAGCGCTCAGGTCCGCTCGGCAGATTAGGGGTTAATAAGTGTAGGCAGGTGTCGGCGACGTTGAGGGGGGCAGATTAGGGGTTAATAAATATAATATAGGGGTCGGCGATGTTAGGGCAGCAGATTAGGGGTACATAGGGATAACGTTGGTGGCGGCGATTTGCGGTCGGAAGATTAGGGGTTAATTATTTTAAGTAGCTGGCGGCGATGTTGTGGGGGGCAGGTTAGGGGTTAATAAATATAATATAGGGGTCGGCGGTGTTAGGGGCAGCAGATTAGGGGTACATAAGTATAACGTAGGTGGCGGTCGGCAGATTAGGGGTTAAAAATTTTAATCGAGTGGCGGCGATGTGGGGGGAGCTCGGTTTAGGGGTACATAGGTAGTTTATGGGTGTTAGTGTACTTTAGGGTACAGTAGTTAAGAGCTTTATGAACCGGCGTTAGCCAGAAAGCTCTTAACTCCTGCTATTTTCAGGCGGCTAGAATTTTGTCGTTAGAGCTCTAACGCTCACTTCAGAAACGACTCTAAATACCGGCGTTAGGAAGATCCCATTGAAAAGATAGGATACGCAAATGGCGTAGGGGGATCTGCGGTATGGAAAAGTCGCGGCTGAAAAGTGAGCGTTAGACCCTTTAATCACTGACTCCAAATACCAGCGGGCGGCCAAAACCAGCGTTAGGAGCCTCTAACGCTGGTTTTGACGGCTACCGCCGAACTCCAAATCTAGGCCATAGAGACTCCAAGTACCAGAAGCCATATCCAAAGTACATCTTATAGAACAAACATGTGAAGAATAGACTTCTAGATACCAGCATTGCAATGGTTAAGTGTGATAGAGTATAAATATGAGTATGTATAGCCCAACGGACATGTTAGAAACATAAATACACAACATACCCTGGGAGGGGGAAAACATGGAGAGGGAATGAGTGATCAGAGTAATATTATATGGGGCATACCTAAAGGGACTACCATGTCTTACGGTTATCGGTTAAGAGGGAATACTAAGAGGTTTATTAGGAGCACCTAGAAGTTAATCTGCAGTTCCTTCTGCCCCTTTCAAATAGACAAATAATAAGGGAAAGGGGGCATGTAAAAAATAGGAGAAAATTATCAGTGACTAGAGCTATATCTAGCAGACTGTATATGCTGACCAGAACCCTTAACCCACACCAGATCTTGGGCAAAGAAGACAATATGAAACTGAGGCATAAGTTTGGGTCAATGATTCCTCCAGATCTCTGATATGCCCTGACAGGGAGGTTCTGGGTAGGACAGTATAGTGGGCCACAGTTATTCTTAGGTAGTGTTAAGAGTCTTAGGGGTATTTTCTTTGATTCATGTCTGGGGGACTCCCGTAGTGAAGTAGTGTGTGGGCCGTTCTTAACTGCTCCCAAAAATGATTTAATCTCAGGGTGACTGCGAGCCGAGAGAATGGCCCAAAGTTCAAAGTCTCAGCGTGCGGTGATGTACCCGCAGTCGTTAAAGCTTGTTTGGCAGTAGACTGTTCTCTGAGACTTACGTAGTGCTTTCATACGATTTCTTGGAGGGTCACAACAATCCTCTGTTGCGGAGTCTCCCTCAAGGCTTGTTGTGGAAGGCATTTGGCAAGATCCCTGAGTGCCCAGAGGCTTTGCTGAAGATCAGTGTAGTGGGACGCCAATTGATGCAGCATCCTGTCTTCCTCTTGTACCGGAGGTGCCATATCTCTGCAAGAGGTGAGGTAACAGTATGTAGGCTGCGTCCTGAGAGTGTTATCTAGACTGTCCCCTGTAGCTGTCTTTCAGTAGCTCTCAGTCCCGACACCAGTGGGAAAATAGAGGGGGGAGAGGGGTAAGGAGGGGGGGTTCCGCAGCTCAGAGCGTAACAATAAAGAGAAAATCACTAGGCAAAGCAGGTGCAGTAGAATTAAGATTAGGGAAATTCTGGTTGCAGGTCCAGGTCTTATCCCGTTAGTTTATGAGCTTGCGACTTGCTGTGCAGTGATGCCGTGGATTAATCAGCCTTAATAAGTAAGAAGATAAGGCCTAAGATGGCGGCTTGTTCTTCTGAGGTTCAGAGCCGCTTCATACTGGAGCTTTGTGTTGGAGCTTTCTTTCTCTAGTCTCTGCCTAATGAGCTGTTTCAAGCACCCCTTAATAAGGCATGTGTATAGAGATAAAAATGAAGGTGTTGCCTAGGGAGTAATGGCATTTAGTAGTTCAATATAGGACTAGTTTGTAGAGCTCTGTGTAAAAGCGTCTGCTCTGCTTGGCGGTTGGCCAAGCTGAAATCATGAGAGCACCAAGCCAGGTTAAAGGGACACTAAACCTAGATTTTTTTCTTTCATGATTCAGATAGAGCATGACATTTTAAGCAACGTTCTAATTTACTCCTATTATCAATTTGTCTTTGTTCTCTTGCTATCTTTATTTAAAAAGCAGGGATGTGATGCATAGGAGCCGGCCCATTTTTGGTTGAGAACCTGGGTTATTCTTGCTTATTGGTGGGTAAATGTAAGCCTCCAATTAGCAATTGCTATCCATGGTGCTGAACCTAAAATGGTCTGGCTGCTAAGATTTACATTCCTGCTTTTAAAATAAAGATAGTAAGAGAACGAAGAAAATTTAATAATAGGAGTAAATTAGAAAGAGCATGAAATTTTAAGCAACTATCTGAATCATGACAGAAAAAAAAATGGGTTCAGTGTCCCTTTAATGAATGATGAAGAAGTGCATCTTGGGAAGAGGAATGGTCAATTTATTTCTAGGTATTGAGCATAGAAGCAACTAATAGGCTCAAGGAAATGGAAGCTTATCACTTTTGTATTGCCAGGAAATGATCACAGTATTGACATTTATATAAAAAAACATCATGAACAGCTGTCTCCCTCATAGCATTTTTGTTGGAAATAATCAATTTTCCAATGTTCACAGCTCTGAAAAGGCCAAACAGAAGCCACAATGAGCAGAACAATTTTACAGGGCTAAAAGGAGCATTAGAATGCATTTAGCTAGATGTAGACCATTTGGAGCAAAATGAATTATGTATAATAACAAAATCATTGACGCATTCTTTTTAGTATGAGAATATAGAATTTAAAAGGAAAACCAAAGCTGGCATGGTCTAAGGACCATATTTATGTTGCCCTAGACACACACATTTGCCACCCACCCTCTCTCTCTCATTTGCTAATTCATGTTTTTAGAATATTTATTTCTCACAGTAATTATATCTATTAACTCCTTCCAACCAAGCAGTGATTAAACCATTCCATAGGCAATACATTTAAAGGGACATGAAACCAAACTTTTTCCTTCATGATTCAGACAGAATATACCATTTTAAACAACTTTACAATTGGCTTCTATTATCAGATTAGCTCCATACTCTTTGTTGAAGGAACAACAGTGCACTACTTTAATCTAGTAGAATGAATTGAGGGCCAGATTATAAGTGACACGCTATTTAACGATTTCGCTTGAGCGTAAACTTCGCTAGAAGTAAGCTTTTTGTGCACTTTGGTTTGGGTTAGTATCACAAGTTGAAAGTAAAAAGTATGCATGCGAGCAAAACCTGATGCGCTAACCAAGTATCACAACAGATGTCAATGGAGAGGGCAGAAGAAAAAACACCTATCACTCATGCGCTAACAAGATAGCAGTTATTAATATTTCACATTCCAATGTTCTTCACATACAGAACAATGTAATTTGTATTGTAAATATATATATTTCTAAATATATGTGTATATAAGTATATAGGAATACATATATATTTTACATTAACAGTATCACACATATATATAAATATATATTTAATAATAAAAATGAAAACAAAAATTCTATGTGAAAAGCATAGGAATGTAAAATATGCATAATGTAATTCGTGTTTTGCGATTTAGGTCTAATGCGGTGTCGTGTTAGCCCACATGAAGAATGACTAATCTTACATCGGGTTATTGAAATAGTATATATAAAATATTAAACAAATTAATAATAATTATTAAAATTTGTTATACATATTGTAAAATATATACAAATATATAAGCTATTGATTATTTAGCATTTTTTACAGTATTTTTAATAATTTTTTAATAATTATTACATTTATTTAAAATATTTTATATGTAATATTACAACAATGCAATGTAAGATTAGTCGTTCTTCATGTGTGGTATCTCAACACCACGTTAGACCTAAATTGTAAAACATGAATCACATTACACATATTTTCCATTTTTATTTTTTTCACATAGAAAAAACAATAATTTTATTATTAAATATATATATATGTGATACTGTGAATTGAAAATATTTATCTTTACCTATATATCTATAGGAATAGATATACAGGTATTGGTATATACACATATATTTAGAAATATATATTTACAATAAAATTACATTGTTCTGTAGATGACGAACAGTGGAATGGGCAATATGTACAATACATATACAATAAAACACATACATTCATAAGTACACACATATATACATATATGTATGTATGTATATACAGTATATATATATATATATATATATATACAAACACATATATTTAGACATGCATATGTATGTATATATACATTATAGTCCTTTGCAGTCAAACACCTTGTCATATACCATATATACCTTTGAGCCCTTATAACTTTTATTAATATGTATGTGAATAGTTTGTATTAACTAGTGTTAATATGAGTGTAACTGTAATTTTGAATGTATTTATGTTGTACTTAGTGCAACTTTTTTTAAACGCACTACTCTTTACGAAAGGGTTTCAGTCACGCTAACCTTACGAGCGTAAAATGTGATTGCGCTCTCGCAAACATGGTTACTTTAATACATACGCTATTGCATGCAAAATGGAAAAAAAAAACATCACTTGCGTACATAAATTAGTGCGGCACCTGTAATTTATTCCTGAGTGAGCCAACTGGATTCCCAGTGTATTGCTGCTCTTGAGCCTACCTAGGTGTGCTTTTCAACAAAGGATTCCAAGAAAAGGAAGCAAAGTGGATACTGGAAGTAAACTGGAAAGTTGTTTAAAACTGCATGCTCAATCTGACTCATGATAGTTTAATTTTGACTTTATTGTCCCTTTAATTATCTTTTTCCCTGCCAGATGCAGATAGGGCAAGATTACAAGCGGAGTGGAAAAATATAAGCACTTTTGAGCTCAAGTTTAATCAATTGTGCTTGTTATTACGAGTTGAAAGTAAAATGTTAGCAGGCAAGCAAAAGACTCAGGCATATTAACATATGTAGGTCAGACAGTGTGGCCATGCCCCATAGACTTCTGTGGTGTGCGCTCACACTCTAACCCGAAGGTCTGCTAGAACAACAGTTCTGAAGCTAAAGGTGCGTTAAAGGGACAGAAAACCCCAACATTTTCTTTCATGATTTGGATAGAGTATTATCAGTAGCACTGCACTTGTAATCTAGGCTATAAAGCAGTTATTACCCCCCCCCCCCCCTTATAAAGACACATAGCAGTATTAGCCTTCTGTATTGATTGGTTGTAGAGAGATTATTCTAATATATTCTTTATAGTGTCCTATTATAGCAATGCATTTGTTAACTAATAAGACTTTAATTACCACCCCAATGAACCCACCCTCATGCAGTAAGAACTGCTTCCTATTTATATTTTACAGTAATTACCTTGTTTGTGTGCTTTTATAATGAGGTGTGTGGTGTAATGTTTTTAGCTAAACATTTATGACTTTAATAAATAGCTAAGGACTTGAAAATAGTTACTAACAGGTCTGGCACATACACTGTTTTATGGAATGCTTTAAAAAAGGCTATAGCTTATGGAAACCTTTCCAAAATGACTTCCTCCGGAAAGTACTGATCCTCTATGTGCCTAAAGCATATGCCTAGGGTCAATTCTCTCTGAAGGAGGTAGAGTAAAAAAAAAAAGATCACTGCCATATTGCTAAATGGTGGAACTTTGGTAGCAAGTGCTAACAGAACAGTACAAATAAGAATGACAGAGGTAAAGAACAGGAATTTTTAATTAACTACAAAAATATAACCTATAGTTAAAAGACATAAAATCTGCCTGGG
The DNA here is from genome assembly GCF_027579735.1 of Bombina bombina. Taxonomy (NCBI): domain Eukaryota; kingdom Metazoa; phylum Chordata; class Amphibia; order Anura; family Bombinatoridae; genus Bombina; species Bombina bombina. The sequence goes on from NC_069500.1 coordinate 750,983,791, forward strand.
TTACAAAAATCCAAATGTTACTGATAGCAGCTGCCTCATACTTGTTTAATCAATACTTCTATGTGTGTTACTGATAGCTGTATGTGTATAGCTGCCTCATACTTGTTTAATCAATACTTCTATGTGTGTTACTGATAGCTGTATGTGTATAGCTGCCTCATACTTGTTTAATCAATACTTATATGTGTGGTACTGATAGCTGTATGTGTATAGCTGCCTCATACTTGTTTAATCAATTCTTCTATGTGTGTTACTGATAGCTGGGGGGGGGGGGTGTTGTAACAGAAGCGAGCTCTAGGTGCTCTGCTCATAGAATCAGTTGATTAAATATTGATTTATCTAGGTCAGAGGCTTTCTAACCAGTCCTCAGACCTCCCTAACAGGCCAGATTTTAAGAATTACCTTGGATGAAAGCAGGATAATAACCATGTTTACTATTCTGCCTGTTTGAAAATCTGGCCTGTTAGGAAGATGAGAAGTTTGATAACCCCTGATCTAGGTTATTTTAGGCGCACGTCTTATTGCTTAGCGATGGCTTATCGCACATCAGGTCCTGCCTATAATGCGCATCACCCGACCTCGTTATCCACCACACTATTCTGTCTTTACTTCTGGGAGTGGAACTAATTTCATGTCTGGTTAGCCTGCCTTCTACTACTGTATTTATGGCACCCAGTCCCCGCAGTTAGCGCCCGTGTATAGGACTGTTCCTGGGTTTGCTAATTATAGCCTCTATGTGATTGCTGTTCCTGTTGACGACTTCTAATGGTTTCTAGACATTTCTTTGTACTCTGTTTTGCTGCTGTGATTCTTCCTACAAGTTTTTGACCTTGGCCTGAACTTTGTTTTCTCTTTTGGAAACCAATTCTCTACTGTCTTTACCGCATGGTTTGACCTTTGGCCTGAACTGACTATGAGCTTGTCCTACACCTGGATTTGTCACATCCTTGGTTTCACCCTCTGGGTTGGGGCAGTGTTTATACTAAGTCACTTTCCAACCTCACAGTCCTTTACTGGACAGACTTTACTTATACCGTAAAGGAAGTAATGGACCCTGCTCAAATTATGCTAAAAAATAAGAAATAAAAGGTAAAATCCTTTAAAATTATGAATAATGCATATTGGAATTATTTCAATTAAGTATAAACCACTGAATAGTGCTTTTTATTAAAACATTGAAACAGACTTTTATATCCCTTTAATTAGGGAATTGTGTAATATACATTACATTCATTATTACATTTGACAGCATTTGCTGTAAAATACCTTGTGCTTGTTCCACTCCTTCCAGAAAGACTAGAGTGCCTCCAAAATACTTACATATGGTGACGCTAACTTACCCTTCTGAATCAATTATATTATGCCAACTTGTTATCCATATAATATCTTAGCTAGGAAGCACGGTTCCTGCATTCACTTTATACCATCAATGTGCCCAAAATATACCCTGGGTTAAATCCATGGCCCCATTAGCTTATTATTCCAGCAATGTACCCAAATAAAGCATCTGATCAGAAGTTCTTATACACTCTTTTAGATTTATCTAAATAAATCATCAGATCAAATGAATGGCAGCTACAGACCAATTAATCCACTTTTTTGAAACAGTTTAAAACCTTAGATTGAATGGATGACCCTACACCCTTATACATACTAGCATGATAGATGGCCCCTTTACACCTGACATATGTACAAATGAGACCTCACTTATTCGGCAAAAAGAGCACCTCAGTTCAGATGCTTGTCTGCATGCCAGTCATGTGATCAATAAAACATTAGCTCAGATGTATGATCTTGTAATACCCTTTAAGACAGATTTATTAAAACAAATCTTAGCTCTGATGATGAAGGCTGTTATGCCAACAATGAGTTATAGAATTACCTCCTTTATGCTAAAAATGTAGACAGAGTAGTGATTTATTCCCTTGGTTGCCAGTAATGCACAGAACATTCATTTAATCTCCTTTGTACCAGTAACATGCAAATATAATTTGTTTAACCCTTATTATTGCAAAAATAAGGGACATTAGCATTTAAAATAAACTTCATGATTCTGGTAGAACATGCAATTTTATCATTTATTAAATTATCAAATGTACTTTCATCTTTTGGTATCCTTTGTTAAAAAGAATAACTAGGTAGTCTCAGCAACACCAATGCACTACTAGGGGCTAGCTGGTGATTGGTGGCAACACACATTTGTCTCTTGTCATTGGCTCACAAGATGTGAACAGCTAGCTCCCAGATGTGCATTGCTACTCTGGATCTGAATTTAAAGGGACACTGAACCCATGTTTTTTCTTTAATGATTCATATAGAGCATGCAATTTTAAGCAACTTTCTAATTTACTCCTATTATCAATTTTTCATCGTTCTCTTGCTATCGTTATTTAAAAAGCAGGAATGTGATGCATAGGAGCCGGCCAATTTTTGGTTGAGAACCTAGGTTATGCTTGCTTATTGGTGGGTAAATGTCAGCCTCCAATAAGCAAGCGCTATCCATGGTGCTGAACCTAAATTGGGCTGGCTGCTAAGATTTACATTCATGATTTTCAAATAAACGGCTAGATTACGAGTTTTGCGGTATGAGTGAAAAAGCAGCATTAAGGCTCTTTTTCACTACCGCTGGTATTACGAGTCTTGCCGCTCCGGATATTGCCGCCACTATAATAAACATATTAACCCCTAAACCGCCGTACTTCCATATCGCAAACACTAGTTAAATATTATTAACCCCTAATCTGCCGCCCCTAACATCACCGCCACCTACCTACATTTATTAACCCTTAATCTGCCGCCCCCACTATACTAAATTTATTAACCCCTAAACCTAACCCTAAGTCTAACCCTAACCCTAATACCCACTAACTTTAATGTAATTAAAATAAATCTAAATAAAACCTACTATTAATAACTAAATTATTCCTATTTAAAACTAAATACTTACCTGTAAAATAAACCGTAAGCTAGCTACAATATAACTAATAGTTACATTGTAACTAGCTTAGATTTTATTTTTATTTCACAGCTAAGTTTGTATTTATTTTAACTAGTTAGAATAGTTACTAAATAGTTGTTAACTATTTACTAACTACCTAGCTAAAATAAATAAAAATTTACCTGTAAAATAAAACCTAACCTATCTTACACTATTGGTAGTTTAGTTTAGGCTAGGGTTTTTTTTATTTTGGGGGAGGCTTTTTTATTTTGATAGGGCTATTAGATTAGGTGTAATTAGTTTAAAAATCTGATAATTCATTTTTTTATTTTGTGTAATTTAGTTAATTGTATTTAATTAATGTAATTTATTTAATTGTAGTGTAAGATTAGGTGTTAGTGTAAAACAGGTTAGATTTTAAATGACAGGTACATTTGTATTTATTTTAGCTAGGTAGTTAGTAAATAGTTAATAACTATTTACTAACTATTCTACTTAGTTAAAATAAATACAAACTTAGCTGTGAAATAAAAATAAAACCTAAGCTAGATACAATGTAACTATTAGTTATATTGTAGCTAGCTTAGGGTTTATTTTACAGGTAAGTATTTAGTTTTAAATAGGAATTATTTAGTTATTAATAGTAGGTTTTATTTAGATTTATTTTAATTACATAAAAGTTAGATGGTGTTAGGGTTAGACTTAGGGTTAGGTTTATGGGTTAATAAATTTAGTATAGTGGCGGCGACGTTGGGGGCGGCAGATTAGGGGTTAATAAGTGTAGGTAGGTGGTGGCGATATTAGGGACAGCAGATTAGGGGTTAATAATATTTAACTAGTGTTTGCGATGTGGGGGTACGGTAGTTTAGGGGTTAATATGTTTATTATAGTGGCTGCGATGTCCTGAGCAGCAGTTTAGGGGTTAATAAGTATAATGTAGGTGTCGGCAATGTCAGGGGCAGCAGATTAGGGGTGTTTAGACTCAGGGTTTATGTTAGGGTGTTAGGTGTAAACATACATTTTCTTTCCCCATAGGAATCAATGGGGCTGCGTTACGGAGCTTTACGCTCCTTTATTGCAGGTGTTAGGCTTTTTTTTCAGCCGGCTCTCCCCATTGATGTCCATGGGGAAATCGTGCATGATCACGTAAAACCAGCTCACCGCAGCGCTGGTATTGGAGTGCGGTATGGAGCTCAATTTTGCTCTACGCTCACTTCTTGCCTGCTAACGCCGGGTTTTTGTAAACCTGTAATACCAGCGCTGTAGGTAAGTGAGCGGTGACAATAACTTGCAAGTTAGTACCAAGCCGCTCTTACCGCAAAACTCGTAATCTAGCCGAGTGATAGCAAGAGAATTAAGAAAAATTGATAATAGGAGTAAATTAGAAAGTTTCTTAAAATTGCATGCTCTATCTGAATCATGGACGAAAAGATTTGGGTTCAGTGTCCCTTTAACTTTGGGTTTAACACATTTTCAGGGTTATATGCAAGCAACAGTGCCATAATAAATTGCTTTAACACAATAGAGCATTTTCCTTTTGCACTTTAATATCTCTTTAAAACAACAACATCCAAAAATGTTTATAGGCAATAAAGGTGATCTCTCAGTTAGGGACATACCCTGAGCATATCCTAACTTCTGAGTTTCCATGCAGCTCTAAATTCTACAGTGGATGATAGTCCCAGGAGACTTGATGTGGAGCATAGGACGCATTTGCGACTGCCGGGTGGAGGGAAGTAGGACCTGTCACTCTGTTCCGCTGAAACGTATCTTATCTCTGGAGAGTGGGACAGAAGTTTTTAAAATCCTCTCTGTCTGATTTAGACCCCTGCACAACATGACAGCAGGGAGTCCGAGAGATCCTGACATTTTCACCTTCCTCTGGTCACACTTGCCATCTCTGGAAACAGGTCACTATGTTTTTTTTTTATATTTGTCTATTCATGTAACACAGAAATGTTATGGCACATATATTCAAGTCTGTCCATTTTTCACCTTGCTATGAAAAAAAACAAATTAAAGGCTGACCCTTTAAGATTTAGCCTGATAGATACCTCAGTCATCTTTTAAAGAGATATTACTTTAAAACATTCTCTCTCATGCACAGGGAAGAGTGACAATTAAACATGCTTATACAAGTTTGTATGAAATCAAAAAATGTAAGAAGCTGTTCATACTGATATAAAAAAAAATATTGGAAATTATGCACATCTTATAGTGAAGTATCTGCTGATTAGTGACTGGGTTTAAATGATTATTGTAAATACAATCTTCCTGGATAGTACACAAAATATATCAATGCACAATGAAAGAAATCAAAACATATAAAAAAGGAGTTAAAGATACAGTGTACCCACATTTTCTCTCCTTTAATTTGTTTGATTACCTGCTGGAGTGTATTAAATTGTTTACAAAATAGGTAATTTGCCTTAATTTTGGTATTTGAAATAGCTTATTTTACCTCTGGTATCCCTACATATACTCAACAATTCTATACTCAAGTTTTGGATATAGAAATACTCTGTAAACACAGCAAGCAGAAGAAATTACAATCTCAGTGGGAGTTAAAAGTAATAAAATAATAATGTTTAATTGTTATCTGTAGGTATTGGGCTTTGGTATACAGACAGAGATGATATAAAGAAGCAAGCTCAACCCATTGTGATTTCAAATAACAAAACAGCTATTTTATGTACAAACATAATGATAAAGAAGCAATTTCTCATACATTTTACACTTGTAAAACAAGTAATGGGAAACTCATTATGGGAAAAAAATTTTTTTTTTGCAGTGCACTGTCCTTTAAGAGCATAGAGGATGATATACAAAAAGGACATGCTCAGGACTTTGCTGCACACAGACTGAATGCCAGAGATGTTTCCCGTTTTGTACCAGCAGTTCTCTGTGGTTCCTGAGCGGGACATTAACAACAATGTCCCTTTAACTTATGATGCCTTTCTCAGAGGGGCAAGCTTTTGAAGGTTGCCCAAACTAAGGCCCGGGTACCATTATTTAGGCATTTTAGTACAATTTATTTGACCCACTGTTTCCCCAAAGGGAATGTTGCAAGTCTAAACCAGGAAGTACCATTAATTAAGGGCCATATTACGAGTGGAGAGCAAATTAATGCTCCAGTTTGAGCTTTAATTGCGCTAGAAGAAAGATTTTTGCGCTCGTGGGTTGCGCTCGTATTACAAGTTAAAAGTAAACTGTTTGAACTGCAAGTTAATAGGGGTTACGCATACACTGAGATCGTACTTGGAGCTGCGCTGTGAAGTTAACCCTAAACTTGGCTATTGGTTACATATTAGCAGGGGAAATAACATACCGCTTGCATTAATACAAACGTTTCAATGATGGACTGAGTTTTGATATATGTATGTCTCTGACGTCTAAAGAACAAGCATAAATAATACCCTGGATATGTTGATATGACTGGGGTGCTAACAGCGGAATACATTTGATTAAGTGGCTTATATGTCTGTGGCTATAGCGTCTTAAGCTTCTGTTCTTTAATGCATTATGGACTAACATGCTTAGTTTCTGCTACTAACTCTGGACAGCTGAGGACCGAGGTCCCCCCTTGGGACACCTTGGGGGTGTTGTTTGTTTATTGATTTTGCATGCATCAATGCAGGTTGTGTGTTTATGTGAATGTTTTGGGCCCCTTGACATTTTTCATCTGTCTAGGACGAAGTGTATATATTGAACATAGAAGAATAAATATTCTGATTGATGAACTTTAACAACTACTCTATATCATTGTGCTGGGATTTTTTATATATATTTTTTAAACTGTTTATGCTTTCGCGGTAATCCGACAAGTGCAAATATCTGAAGTTAGAATATCATGTGCGCATTCACGGTTTCCCCGATAAAAGTCAATAGAGAGAAAAAAACTAACACCTAACTCTTGCACAACCCGATCTCTTATTCTCATTTGCTCTAACCCGACATGAAAATATTTCATATTCCAATGTTCTTTAAATAGAAGTTAATGTTCTATTTATTCATAAATACATATTTCTACATATACAGTCTGACGTTTTTTTGTTACAATATATAATTATAGCTGTCTATATATATAAAATTAGAACATTTTCTGCTATGTGCAGAACATTGGAAAAGGAAATATTTACAGTAAATACATATTTGAACACTTTATTGAAAATTAATAATTGTCTATATATGTGTACATATGTATTTATGTGTTGATATGTGTATATATGTCTGTAAATACATATAAGTCAATGTTGAGAAAAGATACTGGTAAATGAGTTTTTAGGTAATCCCCAAATACTGAAAAGAATTCTGTTATACAGGGGGATAACCTGCTAGGAAAGTTTAGCTATAGTGGCAAGTGTGTGCCTCAGAGGGCAAATCGTATATTTTATTCAGAGATAAATAACTCAGTAAAGTCCTTGTGTGCAAACACTATGTGAAAAAATGTGTATGAGTCAAATGTTCCGATTTCAACAATAAGAAAGTGATGTTCATATAAAGTGTCCGTTAATGCAGAATTCCTTGTTGCTATCAGAGCAAGACCGCTTATATGCGGTAGTAGAACATTTCACTTAGTTGACAATAGACAACCTGAATCGGCTCTTTTAGTCACACTTTCATACTGCTAGTCGGGATAGACGACTCCGGTGGTCCTGGGCGTCATCTCTTGCTGGGAAAGCACTACGGTATCGCCTAACACCGCTCGTCACAGGTCCCTCTCTCTGGTTCCGGGTTTGATCACACAGGGTAAATGCACATACGTCACTGGCCTCCTGACCGTGTGTATCACTGGCTTAAAAACACACTCCCACGTCTCCTATTAGATGCTAGCACCTAGAAGTCGCTTCAAAAATGGTTCTTGGGTAGAAACTGGCAAGTTATAATCAAAAAGAAGAGAGTCCAAGAATCCAAATATTAAAACTTGATAAGCTTTAATCCAAAGATGTGTTAAAAACATATAAACGATCAATCAACATGGTGGAATAATAGAAGTGGGTTATAAGAGCCTAGATAATAAGCTTACGTGTTTCGGCCATAGCCTTAGTCATAGCTCATTCTGAACATACGCAGCTGTGAAATTAAAAAGAACTTACTTAACTGTGATTGGTCTTAAACTTAATTGACGTTATTAACCCTGTGCTATACTAAGCTATAAGTAAATACTTCTACTTATCAAGCCGTCAACTTACTTGCATTCGACGGCACCAATACGCTCGCCTAAGATCGCCTAACATCGCTGCCGCGGACCTGAATACGTTCTCCAAAATTACCAAAAAAGCTGTCAAAAAGCCGCGCACCAAGTACAGGGCGATGAGCAGTGGACTGTTGTTAACTAACAGTCATCAATCTCACTGCTCTTCGGCTTTTTCACAGCTTTATTGGTAAGCTGTCACTAAACACCCACACTATACTAAACTGTTTTACCCCTATACCGCTGCTCCCGGACCCCGCGGCGACTAAATAAAGTGTTTAACCCCTAAACCACCGCTCCCGGAGCCCAACGCAACTCTAATAAATGTATTAACCCCTAAACCGCCGCTCCCGGATCCCACCGCCACCTACATTATACTTATTAACCCCTAATCTGCCCCCCCCTCTACACTGCAGCCACCTACATTATACTTATTAACCCCTAATCTGCCGCCCTTACACCGCCGCCACTATATTACATTTGTTAACCCCTAAACCTAAGTCTAACCCTAACACCCCCCAACTTAAATATAATTTAAATAAATATAAATAAATATTCCTATCATTAAATAAATGATTCCTATTTAAAACTAAATACTTAACTATAAAATAAACCCTAAGATAGCTACAATATAACTAATAGTTACATTGTAGCTATTTTAGGATTTATATTTGTTTTACAGGCAAGTTTGTATTTATTTTAACTAGGTAGAATAGTTACTAAATAGTTATTAACTATTTACTAACTACCTAGATAAAATAAATACAAAAGTACCTGTAAAATAAAACCTAACCTAAGTTACAATTACACCTAATACTACACTATAATTCAATTAATTCCCTACATTAAATACAATTAAATACAATTAAATACAATTATCTAAAGTACAAAACCCACTAAATTGCAGAAAATAAAAAACAAATTACAAGATTTGTAAACTAATTACACCTAATCTAATCCCCCTAACAAAATAACCCCCCCAATAAAAAAAAGCCCTACCCTACACTAAATTACAAATAGCCCTTAAAAGGGCCTTTTGCGGGGCATTGCCCCAAAGTAATCAGCTCTTTTATCTGTAAAAAAATTTACAAATCCCTCCCAACATTAAAACCCACCACCCACACAACCAACCCTACTCTAAAACCCACCCAATACCCCCTTAAAAAAACCTAACACTAACCCCTTGAAGATCACCTTACCGGGAGAAGTCTTCACCCAACCGGGTCGAAGTCCTCAATGAATCCGGCAGAAGTGGTCCTGCAGACGGGCAGAAGTGGTCCTCCAGATGGGCAGAAGTCTTCATCCAGATGGCATCTTCTATCTTCATCCATCCGGCGCGGAGCGGCTCCATCTTCAAGACATCCGACGCGTAGCATCCTCTTTGGCCGACGTCTTCTTGCTGAATGAAGGTTCCTTTAAATGACGTCATCCAAGATGGTGTCCCTTCAATTCCGGGGGTGTTGTTTGTTTATTGATTTTGCATGCATCAATGCAGGTTGTGTGTTTATGTGAATGTTTTGGGCCCCTTGACATTTTTCATCTGTCTAGGACGAAGTGTATATATTGAACATAGAAGAATAAATATTCTGATTGATGAACTTTAACAACTACTCTATATCATTGTGCTGGGATTTTTTATATATATTTTTTAAACTGTTTATGCTTTCGCGGTAATCCGACAAGTGCAAATATCTGAAGTTAGAATATCATGTGCGCATTCACGGTTTCCCCGATAAAAGTCAATAGAGAGAAAAAAACTAACACCTAACTCTTGCACAACCCGATCTCTTATTCTCATTTGCTCTAACCCGACATGAAAATATTTCATATTCCAATGTTCTTTAAATAGAAGTTAATGTTCTATTTATTCATAAATACATATTTCTACATATACAGTCTGACGTTTTTTTGTTACAATATATAATTATAGCTGTCTATATATATAAAATTAGAACATTTTCTGCTATGTGCAGAACATTGGAAAAGGAAATATTTACAGTAAATACATATTTGAACACTTTATTGAAAATTAATAATTGTCTATATATGTGTACATATGTATTTATGTGTTGATATGTGTATATATGTCTGTAAATACATATAAGTCAATGTTGAGAAAAGATACTGGTAAATGAGTTTTTAGGTAATCCCCAAATACTGAAAAGAATTCTGTTATACAGGGGGATAACCTGCTAGGAAAGTTTAGCTATAGTGGCAAGTGTGTGCCTCAGAGGGCAAATCGTATATTTTATTCAGAGATAAATAACTCAGTAAAGTCCTTGTGTGCAAACACTATGTGAAAAAATGTGTATGAGTCAAATGTTCCGATTTCAACAATAAGAAAGTGATGTTCATATAAAGTGTCCGTTAATGCAGAATTCCTTGTTGCTATCAGAGCAAGACCGCTTATATGCGGTAGTAGAACATTTCACTTAGTTGACAATAGACAACCTGAATCGGCTCTTTTAGTCACACTTTCATACTGCTAGTCGGGATAGACGACTCCGGTGGTCCTGGGCGTCATCTCTTGCTGGGAAAGCACTACGGTATCGCCTAACACCGCTCGTCACAGGTCCCTCTCTCTGGTTCCGGGTTTGATCACACAGGGTAAATGCACATACGTCACTGGCCTCCTGACCGTGTGTATCACTGGCTTAAAAACACACTCCCACGTCTCCTATTAGATGCTAGCACCTAGAAGTCGCTTCAAAAATGGTTCTTGGGTAGAAACTGGCAAGTTATAATCAAAAAGAAGAGAGTCCAAGAATCCAAATATTAAAACTTGATAAGCTTTAATCCAAAGATGTGTTAAAAACATATAAACGATCAATCAACATGGTGGAATAATAGAAGTGGGTTATAAGAGCCTAGATAATAAGCTTACGTGTTTCGGCCATAGCCTTAGTCATAGCTCATTCTGAACATACGCAGCTGTGAAATTAAAAAGAACTTACTTAACTGTGATTGGTCTTAAACTTAATTGACGTTATTAACCCTGTGCTATACTAAGCTATAAGTAAATACTTCTACTTATCAAGCCGTCAACTTACTTGCATTCGACGGCACCAATACGCTCGCCTAAGATCGCCTAACATCGCTGCCGCGGACCTGAATATGTTCTCCAAAATTACCAAAAAAGCTGTCAAAAAGCCGCGCACCAAGTACAGGGCGATGAGCAGTGGACTGTTGTTAACTAACAGTCATCAATCTCACTGCTCTTCGGCTTTTTCACAGCTTTATTGGTAAGCTGTCACTAAACACCCACACTATACTAAACTGTTTTACCCCTATACCGCTGCTCCCGGACCCCGCGGCGACTAAATAAAGTGTTTAACCCCTAAACCACCGCTCCCGGAGCCCAACACAACTCTAATAAATGTATTAACCCCTAAACCGCCGCTCCCGGATCCCACCGCCACCTACATTATACTTATTAACCCCTAATCTGCCCCCCCCCTACACTGCAGCCACCTACATTATACTTATTAACCCCTAATCTGCCTCCCCTACACCGCCGCCACTATATTACATTTGTTAACCCCTAAACCTAAGTCTAACCCTAACACCCCCCAACTTAAATATAATTTAAATAAATATAAATAAATATTCCTATCATTAAATAAATGATTCCTATTTAAAACTAAATACTTAACTATAAAATAAACCCTAAGATAGCTACAATATAACTAATAGTTACATTGTAGCTATTTTAGGATTTATATTTGTTTTACAGGCAAGTTTGTATTTATTTTAACTAGGTAGAATAGTTACTAAATAGTTATTAACTATTTACTAACTACCTAGATAAAATAAATACAAAAGTACCTGTAAAATAAAACCTAACCTAAGTTACAATTACACCTAATACTACACTATAATTCAATTAATTCCCTACATTAAATACAATTAAATACAATTAAATACAATTATCTAAAGTACAAAACCCACTAAATTGCAGAAAATAAAAAACAAATTACAAGATTTGTAAACTAATTACACCTAATCTAATCCCCCTAACAAAATAACCCCCCCAATAAAAAAAAGCCCTACCCTACACTAAATTACAAATAGCCCTTAAAAGGGCCTTTTGCGGGGCATTGCCCCAAAGTAATCAGCTCTTTTATCTGTAAAAAAAATTACAAATCCCTCCCAACATTAAAACCCACCACCCACACAACCAACCCTACTCTAAAACCCACCCAATACCCCCTTAAAAAAACCTAACACTAACCCCTTGAAGATCACCTTACCGGGAGAAGTCTTCACCCAACCGGGTCGAAGTCCTCAATGAATCCGGCAGAAGTGGTCCTGCAGACGGGCAGAAGTGGTCCTCCAGATGGGCAGAAGTCTTCATCCAGACGGCATCTTCTATCTTCATCCATCCGGCGCGGAGCGGCTCCATCTTCAAGACATCCGACGCGTAGCATCCTCTTTGGCCGACGTCTTCTTGCTGAATGAAGGTTCCTTTAAATGACGTCATCCAAGATGGTGTCCCTTCAATTCCGATTGGCTGATAGAATACTATCAGCCAATCGGAATTAAGGTAGGAAAAATCCTATTGGCTGATGCATTCATCCAATAGGATTTAAGTTCAATCCTATTGGCTGATCCAATCAGCCAATAGGATTGAGCTTGCATTCTATTGGCTGTTCCAATCAATAGGAATATTTATTTATATTTATTTAAATTATATTTAAGTTAGGGGGTGTTAGGATTAGGGTTAGACTTAGGTTTAGGGGTTAATAAATTTAATATAGTGGCGGGGGTTAAGGGGCGGCAGATTAAGGGTTAATAAGTATAATGTAGGTGGCGGCGGTGTAGAGGGTGGCAATTAGGGGTGTTTAGACTCGGGTTACATGTTAGGGTGTTAGGTATAAACATTACCATAGGAATCAATGGGATATCGGGCAGCAGCGAACATGAGCTTTCACTGCTTTCAGACTCCCATTGATTCCTATGGTATCCGCCGCCTCCAGGGATTTAAAACCAGGTATGCTGGGCTGGAATAGTGGTGAGCGTACCTGTTAGGAATTTGTTAACTTGCAAAAGTAGTCTGATTGTGCTGAATTTGCATTCGGAACATCTGTATTGACGTAAGCATCGATCTGTGCCCGGCCGATTATATGTTACGTCACAAAATTCTACTTCTGCCGGTCTGTAGGGTTTGATAACTAAGGGGAATCAGGCTCGCCACAAATACGCTGCGGAATGCCAGCGTATTTGCGGTTGACGGCTTGATAAGTAGATGCCATACTGTTATCTACATAGAACATATGGTAAGCACGATTGTGAACAATTCATGACACATTATATGAGTCTGATATAAAATAATCAAAATAAAGTCTAATGTGCATTTGTGAACAAACCACTCATAACATGATATGTAAATAAATAAATAATATAGAGATCTATGCTCCACTGTCTGTGTAATCAAATAAGTGCAACAGTTCAAATTATGTCAATTGTGACAAAAAGATCATGTAGACTGAGTCTACTTGTTAAGAAGTATTGTGGATAGCAACCTTGATGAGGTATTATAGCTATATATTCAAAAAAGAGTGACTGCTGATTAACTGCAAGACACTTAATGGTGTATCCAAAAATGGACTGTAATGGAATGAACTATTTATGCATTATGAAAAACCCTGCTATGGGAATGCAAAGATATATATAATATCAAATGTGATAGCTGAAACAGGAGTAATCAGATATTATAACTAGGCTTCATAGCAGTAGAAGCATCATTCCTATGAAATAATATGTGTAAAAGTAAAGAATACATGCTGATAAGTACAGATAAACAGCCTATTCCCAGTAATTAATTAAATCATACTGGGAATTTAGGTCCCCTGGATATCTGGTTTCCAAATGGAAAATCCAGTACATCTCCCTTTTGTACAGAAGTTTCTCTTTGTCACCACCTTTTTGGGGGGTGATCACCTGTTCAATGGCTTTCCATCTAAATGTTAACAGGCTTTTGTTGTGTTTGATGGAAAAGTGTTGAACAATAGGAGTAGTGGCCTTACCCACATTAATAGAGCTGAAATGTTCCCGTATGCGTAATCTGATGTCTCTAGTGGTGAGTCCTATGTATTGAACCTGACACTGGATACATTGTATCATATAGACCACATTGCTGGATGAGCAATTTAGACATCTCTCTATATCATGTGTTGTATGGTTAACTGTTGATGAAAAAGTGGACGTTATCTCAGCATAGTCACAGGGTTTGCATTTATTGTGCCCACATTTAAACATACCCCTGTGTACTAGCCAGTAACTTTTTTCTCTGGTTTCAGTTCTTAGTTGGGAAGGAGATAAGATATTACCTAGTGTGCACGCCCTTCTATATGAACACCTCAACCCATTGTCAATTGTGTTTACCAATTTGTCATTAGCTCTTCGTAAGCCAAAGTGTTTACGTACAATGCTACAAACTTGTTTGTATTGAGCACTGTAATTAGTCACAAATGTAGCTCCTTTGTGTTGGATTTGATTTTTGTTGTTGCTTTTTGTTAGCAATGTATTGCTATCAATCGGCTAGATTTAGAGTTTGGCGGTAGCCGTCAAAACCAGCATTAGAGGCTCCTAACGCTGGTTTTAGGCTACCGCTGGTATTTGGAGTCAGTCAGGAAAGGGTCTAACGCTCACTTTGCAGCCGAGACTTTTCCATACCGCAGATCCCCCTACGCCATTTGCGTATCCTATCTTTTCAATGGGATCTTTCTAACGCCGGTATTTAGAGTCTTGGCTGAAGTGAGCGTTAGAAATCTAACGACAAAACTCCAGCCGCAGAAAAAAGTCAGTAGTTAAGAGCTTTCTGGGCTAACGCCGGTTTATAAAGCTCTTAACTACTGTGCTCTAAAGTACACTAACACCCATAAACTACCTATGTACCCCTAAACCGAGGTCCCCCCACATCGCCGCCACTCTATTAAAATTTTTTAACCCCTAATCTGCCGACCGCACACCGCCGCCACCTACGTTATCCCTATGTACCCCTAATCTGCTGCCCCTAATACCGCCGACACCTACATAATAATTATTAACCCCTAATCTGCCGCCCCCAACGTCGCCGCCACCTACCTACAATTATTAACCCCTAATCTGCCGACCGCACACTGCCGCCACCTATGTTATCCCTATGTACCCCTAATCTGCTGCCCCTAATACTGCCGACCCCTATATTATATTTATTAACCCCTAATCTGCTGCCCCCGCTATCGCTGACCCCTGCATATTATTATTAACCCCTAATCTGCCGCTCCGTACACCGCCGCAACCTACGTTATCCCTATGTACCCCTAATCTGCTGCCCCTAACACGGCCGACCCTTATATTATATTTATTAACCCCTAATCTGCCGCCCCCAACGTCGCCTCCACCTACCTACAATAATTAACCCCTAATCTGCCGACCGGATCTCACCGCTACTCTAATAAATGTATTAACCCCTAAAGCTAAGTCTAACCCTAACACTAACACCCCCCTAAGTTAAATATAATTTAAATCTAACTAAATAAATTAACTCTTATTAAATAAATGATTCCTATTTAAAGCTAAATACTTACCTGTAAAATAAACCCTAATATAGCTACAATATAAATTATAATTATATTGTAGCTATTTTAGGATTTATATTTATTTTACAGGCAACTTTGTAATTATTTTAACCAGGTACAATAGCTATTAAATAGTTAATAACTATTTAATAGCTACCTAGTTAAAATAATTACAAAATTACCTGTAAAATAAATCCTAACCTAAGTTACAATTAAACCTAACACTACACTATCAACAAATTAATTAAATACAATACCTACAATTAAATACAATTAAATAAACTAACTAAAGTACAAAAAATAAAAAAGAACTAAGTTACAAAAAATAAAAAAATATTTACAAACATTAGAAAAATATTACAACAATTTTAAACTAATTACACCTACTCTAAGCCCCCTAATAAAATAACAAAGCCCCCCAAAATAAAAAAATGCCCTACCCTATTCTAAAATTAAAATAGAAAATCTCTTTTACCTTACCAGCCCTTAAAAGGGCCATTTGCGGGGCATGCCCCAAAGAATTCAGCTCTTTTGCCTGGAAAAAAAACATACAATACCCCCCCCAACATTACAACCCACCACCCACATACCCCTAATCTAACCCAATCCCCCCTTAAATAAACCTATCACTAAGCCCCTGAAGATCTTCCTACCTTATCTTCACCACACCGGGTATCAGCGATCCGTCCAGGCTCCGATGTCTTGATCCAAGCCCAAGCGGGGGGCTGAAGACATCCATCCTCCGGCTGAAGTCTTGATCCAAGCGGGCAGAAGAGGACATCCGGACCAGCAAACATCTTCATCCAAGCCGCATCTTCTATGTTCTTCCATCCGATGATGACCGGCTGATCTTCAAGACCTCCAGCGTGGATCCATCCATCTTCACCGACGACTTCCCGACGAATGACGGTTCCTTTAAGGGACGTCATCCAAGATGGCGTCCCTCGAATTCCGATTGGCTGATAGGATTCTATCAGCCAATCGGAATTAAGGTAGGAAAATTCTGATTGGCTGATGGAATCAGCCAATCAGATTCAAGTTCAATCCGATTGGCTGATCCAATCAGCCAATCAGATTGAGCTTGCATTCTATTGGCTGTTCCGATCAGCCAATAGAATGCTTGCCATGCAGTAAAGTATTGACGAAATTTAGCAACCATAGCTGTCCCATGTCTCTGCAAAAAGGTCTGGTAAGAGATTTGATAAAAGAACTGGCCGGTCAGTACAGAGACTTTGGTGCTCATAGTACTTTTGGAGAATTTATAAAAGCATTTTTATACATGGTATAATAGGAACTTGGAAAGAATATTTCTTTGCCTTTGCCAATAGTGGTTACAAACACCCTAAAAGGATACATCTTTCCCTTTTTTAAGTGATCCCAAAAGACTGATATACCACCAGAGTTGGACAACAAATAGTATATATATATATATATATATATATATACATATAGAAGGGCTGCCCTTTCTTTAGAAGATAAGTTGGATGTGAAGTTTGTTTCTTGTGTTTTGAGGTTGATTAGATCTGTTTCTACCCTTTTATAGAATGTTTCCAACACATTCCCTCTTGAATGTATGCGGTAAAATGATGACTGTCTCTTAAATCTAATGAGTTTGTCTATTTCTTCTTTGGGAGATGTAATACCCTCATTTAGGAGACTATTAAGATTGATTAAATCACATTGTTCTGAAAAAGATAATGTTTCTTCCTCAGGTACTTTCTCTTGAGTTGTTTCAAAATCATTTTGTTCTGAGCCATGAAAGTGTTTGCATAATGTAAGATTTCGTATTAATCTATTTAGATTAATAATGGTCCCAAACAAGTTAAAATCACTTGTGGGAGCAAAACCTAATCCCTAGCGCAGAACCTTTTCTTGCATAGGTGTTAGAGGGGTATCGGATAGATTAATTACTTGGAAAGTTAGTACCTCTGTTGGGACCTGTTTGTTCTCTGTGGATACCGTGGTTCTACTGCTCTGGTTGCCCCCATACCCCTGCCCGGGCCTTGTGAGGGAAGGGGAAAAACCTGCTCAATGGCTTGTGTGTCTTGTACTGATCTATTACTGGCTCCTATGGGGCCTATTGGAATTTGTGTGTTCTGGAATTGTTTATTTGGTTTGTATATCTGACTATTCTGATAGGTTTTAAGATTAACAACTGGTTGTGCATACTCATGGTAAGTCTGTCTAGTTTGATAATTAGGTTTGACAGCTGGTTGTACTGCTGGTTGCACATAATCCTCAAAAGCCCCTGACTTATTATAATGACTGTTATAGGTGGTATTAGGATGTTGTCTGTAGGACTGTTCCGATGTGCTATTCAATGGTTGTTTTAGGATGCTTGGAGGGTGTGGTGCATGTATGAAGTGAGCAGATTCCCTTTCATTCATGTGGGGATCATCCCCTGAGTCTGCTTCACTGTCACTAAATGTAACCTGTTTGTTATTTCTCCAGCGCCTATTTCTCCTATTGCGACTGTTATTTTGTTGTCTATTTTTCTGTTTCCTTGCTATAAATCTCTTTTGTTTATTCCATACATAAACTGTGTTAGCCTGATAATCTGAATTGTCCCTAATAAATTTGGAGTGTTTATGTTCCATAACTTGTTGTTTTGTGTCAGCTGCTACTTTCTGAAGCTGTTCATCAAAACTGCTAAAATTGCTATTTTGACATCTTTTGTTTACCTCATTTTGTACTTCTGTGATATCTACTATGAGCAATTTAAGCAAATGGGCCTTGTAGCCAATAAGTAACATCATTAATTTCAAGGAACATTCTGTTAGGGCCTGATTCCATTCATCTATGAAAGATTTAACGTCAGATCAAAGGTGGGAAACTTCTGTATTCTCAGTCCCCTCAGTATCGTTCTAAAGTCCAAATATCCCATTGGAGCTTATGTTCCTTAATCAAAATCATTTCCATTTCCATAAATAAAGTAATTAATGTCATGATTGTTCAGTCTGTAGAAAAAACTTTTATCAATGTCCTGTTGTAGACTATCCCTCTCTGTCACTGGAATAAGGGAATAGTATACAGGTGTTTGTTCCTCCATGTTGATAAGGAGCCAAAATGTTACTAATTATAACAGTCACTCAGATACAGGTATCTAAGACACAGCCGGATTGTGTCTAATAAATAAGTCAATGTGGAGAAAAGATACTGGTAAATGAGTGTTTAGGTAATCCCCAAATACTGAAAAGAATTCTGTTATACAGGGGGCTAACCTGCTAGGAACGTCTAGCTATAGTGGAGAGTGTGTGCCTTAGAGGGCAAATCATATATTTTATTCAGAGATAAATAACTCAGTAAAGTCCTTTTGGAAGCCAGATATCCAGGGGGCCTGAATTCCCAGTAAGATTTAATTAATTACTGGGAATAGACTGTTTATCTGTACTTATCAGCATGTATTCTTTACTTTTACACATATTATCTCCTAGGAATGATGCTTCTATTGCTATGAAACCTAGTTATAATATCTGATTACTCCTGTTTCACATTTGATATTATATATATATTTGGCATTCCCATAGCAGAGTCTTTCATAATGCATAAATAGTTAATTCCATTACAGTCCATTTTTGGATACACCATTAAGTGTCCTGCAGTTAATCAGCAGTCACTCTTTTTTGAATATATAGCTATAATACGTCATCAAGGTTGCTATCCACAATACTTCTTAACAAGTAGACTCAGTCTACATGATCTTTTTGTCACAATTGACATAAATTGAACTGTTGCACTCATTTGATTACACAGACAGTGGAGCATAGGTCTCTATTAATTAATTTATTTATTTACATATCCTGTTATGAGTGGTTTGTTCACAAACGCACATTAGACTTTATTTTGATTATTTTATATCAGACTCATATAATGTGTCATGAATTGTTCACAATCGTGCTTACCATATGTTCTATGTAGACAACAGTATGGCATTTACTTATAGCTTAGTATAGCACAGGGTTAATATGCCAATTAAGTTTTAACAATTGAAGTAATTTCACAGTCCCATGGAGAAAAAGTTAGGCAGGGAGAGATGGGTACATTAAAATAACGTTTTATTATAATTGCATTAAGAACACAGACGGCACAGAACACAGAACGAATCCACAGCTGACGCGTTTCCTGCTTTACTAGCAGTTCATCAGAGCTAAAGAGAAGCATCCCTAGCAGCTGTTTTAATCAAATGTGAGCGGTCAAAATGTCCAATCCCAGGTAAGACAGATTGAAATACAACTTAACCCTTAAGTGACCAAGCTCACAGCAATATATATTATATCGCAACAAATACTTGATACAATAAGCATACAAAAAAGACGATCTTAAAAGTAATAATAAAATATTGTAAATAGAATTGCGGAGATCTCTCATATATATACACTTTCTTGGTAGCTAGTTCAGAAAAAATATGACCTGTATAGAATTTAACAATTTAACATTTTTGCAAACAGTATTTAGCTTGCTCGTATAGATAAGATAAATGCATATAATATAATATAAAAGCCACTGCATCAAAAATATTAAAGCCGTATCACTTAACCAGTAAGAAAATAAAGAGAAATATGATATATTAATATATACATCTAACATTTAACATCATAGAAAAATCATATTCTGTATTTAGTGTGAGCTAGCTAATATATTCACACCTGACAAAGTGACATAATAAAATTGAACAAAAGAGTATTAAGTCACAAATATATCTAACCTAACATATTCAAAATATAATTTTCGAAAGGTCAGATCTTGCATCAAGTGTGAGCTAGCTGATACAGTCACACTTACAGAGTGACATAATACATTCGAACAAAAGAGTATCAAATCACAGATATGTCTAACTTACCATAATCAAAAAGTAAATTAAGAGTTGAAGATACAAATATGTAGATTAATCCTATCTATCTATGAACAACTTGACATCACTGATTTTGTTCATCCCCTGTGGGAAACTTGTCTCTAGTGTGTAAATCCAGAAAATTTCTTTTCTACTAAGGGCTTGATATCTGTCTCCACCTCTTACTCCTAAAGTCACATGTTCAATACCCTGAAATTTAAAATGATCTAATCTGTTAGAGTGTTCAAAAAAGTGTTTTGCTACAGTGGTCTTAGGGACATCTGCTTCTATGGACAGCAGGTGTTCCCTGATCCTATCTTTGAGATTTCTGGAAGTCAAACCGACATATTGAAATTTGCAAAATGTGCAGGTGATAAGATATAAACTGTAAAAATAGAATTGCAATTCAGGCGTTCTTTTATCTTATAAATTTTGCCTGTATTAGTTGATGTGAAATTATCTCCCAAAGCATAACTACAGCATTTTCAAGGCCTGCCTCCACACTTATAGCAGCCAGGATTTCTTGAGAGCCAGCCAGATTTATTACTGGAAAGGATTTTCTAACTAAATTTTTTTCTCACCTTATCTCCTATAGTGTCAGATCTACGAGATATTAAATTACAACTAGCAGAGATAGATCTCTCTACGATTCTTATCCCTCAAGAGACAAGGTTACGAGCATAAAAAAATTAAAGGAACTATCGACACTGGTATCTAGCTTTCAGAGAGACAGCCTCTTGAGGGAAAAGAATTGTAGAGAGATCAGTACTAAGAACTCACAACATAAAGGGGTTAACTTTATCAATAAATATAATAGGCAGTTCAATGAGATTTGTAATATCATCAAAACCAGAATGCCTCTATTAGAGAGAGATGTAGATTTAAGATCTATCTCTGCTAGTTGTAATTTCATATCTCATGGGCAAACGCCGGAACATAAAACTCTTAACTAAAGTGCTAAAAGTACACTAACACCCATAAACTACCTATTAACCCCTAAACTGAGGCCCCCTGCCACATCGGAAACACTTAAATAAATATATTAACCCCTAATCTGCCGACCAGACATCACCGCCACTTTAATAAATATATTAACCCCTAAACCGCCTCGCAAACATTAGTTACATTTTATTAACCCCTAATCTGCCGTCCCAAACATCGCTGACACCTTATTTACATTTATTAACCCCTAATCTGCCACCCCCAACGTCGCCACTACTATATTAAAGGTATTAACCCATAAACCTAAGTGTAAACCTAACCCTAACTTAAAAATAATTTAAATTAAACAAAATAAATTTAACATAATTAAATTAATTAATCCTATTTAAAACTAAATACTTACCTATAAAATAAACCCTAAGCTAGCTACAATATAACTAATAGTTACATTGTAGCTAGATTAGGATTTATATTTATTTTACAGGCAACTTTGTATTTATTTTAACTAGGTACACTAGTTATTAAATAGTTATTAGCCATTTAATAACTATTGTACCTAGTTAAAATAAATGCAAAGTTGCTTGTAAAATAAATATAAATCCTAAGCTAGCTACAATGTAACTATTAGTTATATTGTAGCTAGTTTAGGGTTTATTTTCTAGGTAAGTATTTTGTTTTAAATAGGATTAATTTATTTAATTATGTTACATTTATTTAGTTTAATTTAAATTATATTTAAGCTTGGGGGGTTAGACTTAGGGTTAGACTTAGATTTAGGGGTTAATAAATTCAATATAGTAGCGGCGACGTTGGGGTCGGAAGATTAGGGGTTAATAAACTTAATATAGTTGCGGCGACGTTGGGGGGCAGATTAGGGGTTAATAACTATAATGTAGGTGGCGGCGATGTTGGGGGCAGTAGATTAGGGGTTCATAGGGATAATGTAGGTGGCTGCGGTGTCTGGAGCAGCAGATTAGGGGTTAATAATATAATGTAGGTGTCAGCGATAGCAGGGGCGGCATATTAGGGGTTAATAAGTGTAAGATTAGGGGTGTTTAGACTCTGGGCTCATGTTAGGGTGTTAGGTGTAGACATAGATTTATTTTCCCCATAGGATACAATGGGGCTGTGTTAGAAGCTGGACGCTGCTTTTTTGCAGGTGTTAGATTTTTTTTCAGCCAGCTCATCCCCATTGTTTCCAATGGGGAAATCGTGCACGAGCACGTTTAGCCATCTTACCACTACCATAAGCAACGCTGGTATTGAGATGAGATATGGAGCTAAATTCTGCTCTACGCTCACCTTTTTGCGGCTAACGCCAGGTTTAAAAAAACCTGTAATACTAGCGTTGTCTTAATGGAGCGGTGGGAACAAAAGGCTTGTTAGCCCCGCAAGCCTTAATGACAAAAACTCGTAATCTAGCCGAAAGATTATTTGACATTCATTATTCCAGAGACACGCCGCACACTAGTTTAATTAAATTTGTACTAGTAAAAAAAAACACAACAGGGATTTAGCCAACGTGCCAGTAATACACACAGCAGTAATACAACCCCTTATGATCCAATCTTGCATAGAACAGCAATGTAAAACAATGTAACCTATAAAGCAGATGGATATGCACACAATAATACATACAAATCAGAATGTAACACACAGAGCAGAATGCACACTGCTATATAAAATATTGAATTAATTTTTAACCCCTAAGGGATTAAAGGCTTACCACTCGCAAAGAGGGAATAATAACATATATATAAACTTAAGTCCTAAATGAGATATAACTGTAATAATAAAGACACAACAACTTCTTTATGGGAAATTTTTAACTGTCACAGGTGAAAATTTTTATTAAATATTAATAAGCATAACTATAGAACCGACAAGTAGGCGAAGATGGCGGCAAGCAAGAGCTAACTAACCCAGCGCTACTAGAGGTCAGCGTCCCAAAAACCTAAACTGCAGCAGAGGGGGGTCCCCTCTGCTCAAAGGAGATGCTACTAAGGGGTTGCTGAGATCACGTGACCCACCCACGAGGGGAAGGAGGCTATCCGCCCCTCCCATCTTTAGATTGGTCATCACTCCCCCCGTTCACCCTCTCCACGCAACAGGGCCCTCACCTCCTACAGTCAGGGGATTCCCTCCCCCTAAGGGTGTCTGATACGCGGCCACTCGAACAGAGTATGCAGATATTGGGGGAAAGATAGATTACCGCTATGGTCTTATTGAGCTTAGATTGACTAATCATAACTATGCCATTGGCATCTAATAGATGTTATGGTAAGCCGCCATGAAACAGGGTAGGGAGGGAGGGGAAAAAGGGGTCTCTGCTTCAGGATCCAAGGAGAAAGAGGGACAGGAAGATACGTGCAGCTCTTTTTAAGGTAAGGCCAGGGACTCCTCTCTACACTTGCAACAATGTTGCACTAGCTTCTCCACTCAGCCCTCTTCTCCTATCTCACTCATTCTAGCCTTAGCCCTTAGGTTGCTACAGTCCCATACTGGTCCTTTCGCTGTCTTAAGGGATTAAAGGCTCACCACTCGTTACCAGCAGAGAGGGAATAATAACATATATATATATATATATAAACTTAACTCCTAAATGAGATATAACTGTAAGAATAAATAAAGACACAACAACTTCTTTATGGGAAATTTTTAACCGTCACAGGTTAAAATTTGTATTAAATATTAATAAGCATAACTTAGTAGGATAAG